>NC_056739.1:312582155-312759675 GCF_019279795.1 Protopterus annectens
GGTGGTAAATGTGGGTGAATGAGTGAGGGTGGTGAGTGTGGGTGGGTGAGTGAGTGTGGTGAGGGTGGTGGGTGGGAAGTGAGTGTGGGTGAGTGAATGTGGGTGGTGGGTGAGTGTGGATGAGTGAGTTGAGTGTGGGTGAGCATGAGTGAGTGTGGTGAGTGAAGTGTCTGAGTGAGAGTGAGTGGTGAGTGTGGTGGGTGAGTGTGGTGAGTGAGTGTGGTGAGTGAGTGAGTTGAGTGTGGGTGAGTGGGTGAGTGTGTTGAGGTGAGTGGGTAAGTGTGGGTGAGTCTCATTTTTGGATGTAATTTCTAAATTTTGTAAACTTTGTTTTTGTATTGTCATATTGCTTTACATTGCCCTACCAATATGTGACAAATTACAGGCAGAAGCACAGTAACAGCTGCAAAAACTAAGATCATAAATTTGCAATAAGCATGCGTATACATTACTTGCACGTTTTTACATAAGAAGCAGATGTTTGTCACAATTAATCGACAGCACTACATCAGATTACAAGAAGTATGCAATACTGTAATTTTTTAAATTATGTCTTAAAAAAGCATGTTGGTGCTGTCATGCAAGTCTGTGAAATATTTCATGTTTATAGTGTGTCATTTGTTAGTTATTTAATCAAACGGGAAGGAAAAATAAGTGGGAGTTTGATGCTTTGCAAAACGGTGATTATTCCCAGTGCTATGTAGCTCGGTTCTAAATTTGACAGGAGGAGTGCAACAAAAAAAGTGTCCCACTGTAAGGAGGGAAAGGCTGACAAGAAAACAGTACATTACTCTGGTCACCTGCTGTGAGCTGTCAATCACATGCAGACAATGGGTCAAATTACCCTTAGCTCTTTGACAGCTAGGGAAGGTAGGTGTGAAGTGGGAGGGGAGATGCCTTGAAGAACTAGATTTCAGCCTTCACAAAAGAAAGCAAGTTAGCATTTCTAAGAAACAAAAGCAATAAAATGCACTTTTGAGTTCCATTCTGTAGCATTTGCACTGCTTGTGTTTGAAGTAGTCATTGAAAAAGGATAACATTTTAACCAAAAGTAGGGGACTTTAAGACAGCAGTGAATGCCATTTAAGTCAATGAAGTGACAGCAGCTTAAGGGAAAACGTGGCAGATCTGATGCAATTTTTTGGAGACAAAAAATGCATTCTGGGATACTTAGAGGCAGAGTAAACAGTCTGAATTATTTCAAAATGCCAGCCCCCATGTGGTCAGAGTCAGAAATTGCATATAAAAATATCTAAAAAGCTCTGAATAGTTCCAGAGTGCTGTTAAAATGTAGGAAACACCAAACCATGATGAAATAAATATGTTTTTTGAGTCTGAGGGTGCGGTTGTCCTTTAAGTGCCTTGAATACTGGTTGTCGATCAAATGAGCAGTCGACCAAATTAATGTCGATCAAATGGTCTTTCGATCTTATGTAGTTGACCTATATATATATATATATATTATATATATATATATATATATATAATATATATCTATATATGTATAATATATATATATCTATCTATATATATATATATATATATATATATATATATACATATATATCTGTTTATATCTACATATCTCTCTCTCTCTCTCTGTATATATATATATATATATATATATATATATATATATATATATATATATATCTATATCTGTGTGTATATATATATATATATATCTGTGTGTATATATATATATATATATATATATATATATATATATATATATATACACACACACATATATTTAGTTTGCTGCCTTTTCACTACAAACTCTATTATGTCCATTTTTATTTGCTCAGATTGTAACAAAATATTCACCCTATAATGTTTACATATTTCTTTCCACAAATTCTTACTCCCTCACATTTCAAATACACATGCTCAGTAGTCTCAAACTCTCTGCATTTATTACGTATTCTATCTTGCTTTGTTTTTATATGACATCTTTGCCTTAACCGGCAATTTTCTAATAGACATGCTCCTAAAAAGATCATTACATTCTTTAATCTTTTTTATAGTTATTATATGTTATCGTCTTGGCTTTTTGTTATCTGCCTCTAAATCTTTCCATAGATCAATGCAATAAAATGCTTTCATAATACTTAAGTACCATTCCTTTCTATTTTTCTTACATATACTCTTTATTTTCCATAAAACAATTTTGTTTTGATACTCTTTCATTGCTTCATTCAGCATGGTTTTACTTATTTTTTTAACTTCCATTCCTTCCCACAGTTCTTTGTATTTATATTATAGTATAATTTCTATCACATTTTTATTTTCCTTCATAATTCCTTTTAATACCTTGTACAACATTAAATATGCTGCATGTAGTATTGGGTTTATTCAACCGAAGCCTATTTGCTCTTCTGTTATTGATATATAGAATCCCTCTTTTAACTGGATTTAGTCTAGAGCCCCATAGAAAGGAAATATAATCATTAGTTCCTTTTCATACTTAATGGGAATCTTATAGATGTTAGCAATATAAGTAATTTTTCCTATTATCATGGTGTTCGTGTGATTTTTTTTCCATGTGAAAATCTATATGATTTCCAAAAATTAGTCCTATCCTTTACTTCTTTGAATACATTATCCCACTGTTGTCCGTATTAATTCCTTCAGAACATTATTCCCAATATATCTTTATATTTTTCATTGAACTCATTACCTCTTATCATACCTTCAAAACCAAATCCTTTACTTTACTCTTTGTTTATACTTAAAACCATTTTTTTAATTTATACTTTGTTTTTCATTTATTTTTTCCATCCATACTTTTTAACAATAAATCAGTATCATCCACATAATTATATGTTATTGGTAATTGTACTTTAATCATTTGGTATCCACCGCTACTTGACGTTTTATTAATTTTATTCACAATTACATTCATAACTAATGAGAAAATTACACTACTAGCTGGGCAGCCCTATTTTATTCCACATTCTATTTTTATTTCTTCCCCAATCCAGCCATTTACATTTAGTTTACATAGTTCTTTTCATAAATATATTTTATTACTTGTAATATTTTTTGCTTACAGTATATGCCTGCAAAATTCCCCATAATGATTTGCACTGAATATTATCGTAGGCTTTACTTGTTTCCCCATCATATCCTTTACTTCTGCATTTTTATTTGTATCATAATCAGCTATTTCTGTTATTATTCATAATAACTTTTGACTTCCTATTCTTAATACATTTTGGTCATATATTCTTTTCAATTTTTGTAACCTTTTTGTTATTATTCTCATAAAAATGTTATAATCTATTATTATTCGATGTTATAGGTTTCCATTTTATGTACTGTTTATTTCCTTTTTTAAATTTAATTTTTATAACCCCTGTACACATCTTTCTCTTCAATTCCAGTTTCTAATCATTCATTCATATCATCTATAAATATTTTTTGCCACTCTTTTATTTCTTTATACATACCATATTCAATTCTGTTGCAGAATTCATGTTAATATCTTTTAGAACTTCATTTAATTCTTTTATAGTTATTTTTTGTTCTAAATACTCATTATCTTCATTATTTAATTTTTCACCTTTATAAATTTGTTCTATGTTATCTTCTCTTTATACAAATATCAATGCATATATTTTAATTATTTCATATATACATTCTTGCTGTCTTATTTGCTTACCTTCTTTATCTTTTTAATTCTCTTATTTTGTCTTCTTGTATCATTTTATGTAAATATGGTGCTACCTCATCTTTCTTTCCTTGTAAACAATATTTTTGTTTACATAACAGATTGTTGATTTTAATTTGATTCTTGTTATATATTTCTCTTTCTTTTTCATAAAGGAATTTTCCTCCTTTACTAAATCTCTAAATGTTTCTTGACTTAATATCTTGTATCTCTCTTTTTCTTTTTTTATTTTCTTCCTTATACATTCTAAACCACTTTTTATCTTTCTTTAAACTGAAGCCACCAAAGAGTTCGATTCTAATAAAACTCCCTCATATTCATATGATTTTTCCATAGTTCCATAAGTTTTTTTTTTCTCTTCTAAATCTAATTCATTTTCATTCATTCGCTTTATTCCTTTTCCTATTTTATATATTCTTCATTTTTCTGAACTTTAACCCATGTAGCCACATGATCTGAAAATCCAGCATACTTAATTCCTTTTTTATAACTTTTAAACTATCAGATATTAAAAAAGTCCATTTCTGTTCTAATTTCATTCTTTTCTAGGTCCAGTGGTTATTCTCCCATACACTTAACCTTTCACTTCTCATATTTCTTTAAACATTTTAACATCACAGTTGCTCTTATTTTTTCTTAAATTATAATTAAAATCACCCACCAACATAATGTCCATATTTACACAAACATATTCAAGAATATTTTTAAACATCCATTCTTTCTCTCTCTCTATTTTTTTATGTATGCATGTAAAGCTATAATTCTATATACATATTTTTTTCATCTCAAGTCTGTTACCTTAATTCATCCTAATTCCATTATGGTCACATCTAATATTTTAATGCTTTCTTGACATAAGATATATATATTTATATATATATATATATATATATATGCCTGAGCATGTTTCTTTCTCCATGTTCCAAACTATCACACCATTCCAAAGTTTTTCGACTTGTGTGCTTTCTTTCTCTGTTAATAATTTATCTTCTAACACAGTATCTGCATCTACTGCATCACACTGTTGTAATAGACCTATTTTCCTCTTAAGATTTTTCATACTGTTCACATTTAAAGCTAATATTTTCAGCTTTTAAGAACCATTTTATAATAAAATGTTAACCCCTTTCCTGTCTTATTTTCTTTAAGTGTTACATTTTCTTTTCCTTTCTATAACTCTTTTCCCTATTGAATTCTCTTTATTTCTTGCTGTGTGCCAATCAGCTTCTTCCTCACTTGTCTCCTCTTGTTCTTCTTCCTTGTTACTTTCTTTAACTTCACGTATAAGCTCTTTGTCAGTCACATATTTTTGTGCATTGTCTTGTATAACACATTTTCCTCTCTTTCTCCTGTGTAACTTCATTTTCATTTTTATTTTCTTGCACATTCACTTCACATTGTAGCTATGAATGACCAGTATTGCTACATTTTTTGCACTTTAAATCACATTTTTTGCATTATGCCCTGTTTTACCACATAAATAACTTTTTATCACATTCATTGATTAGAGATCATTTTTTTCCACAAAAATAAAAAAGTCTTTGGTTGACGCCTGTATTTCATAAAACCCCTATTACCATGAAAAGTAATACTAGCTACACACAGGTACATGCATAACATTATCATTTCCATTTTCAGTATTGCTGCATATTCCCATCCCCCCAGCCCATAGTCCTCTTTCATCATATATTTTTGTAGTGTCTATTACTTTTTTACATTTAGTTAACAAATGTTCTTTCAGTTCTTTTGCCCCAACTTCAGTTGTAGACTGGATCAATATTCTTTTTTATTTGTCTGTAAAAAGCTTGCACCACATATTCTGACCATGGATAAATATTTGTCTTTTGTTCATATGCGCCCAAAAAAATGTCCATGGCCTGCCCAGTCTCAAATATCAAGTCACAAAAGTCTCTCTTAATTAAAATAAATGCTCTTACTTTTTTGCTTTGACACCCAGAGGTGCTATTACAGAGTCCCAAACCTCATATCTGTCCAAACTTTCTTCTTTTTTACTGCTCACACATACTGTATACTTTGTTTCTTTTATTTCTTCTTTGCTCCTTATCCAGCAGTTTGTGCATAAGTTTTTGTCTCTGGAACTTTTTCTGGCATAGTCTCCACTTTTATTTTTCCTTCTTCTACTTTTTCCATGATGTCGCTCCATGAAATTGCTGCTCCACTTTCTGGTTGACATTGGTTTACCATTTCTTCCAAATAATCATCCTGCAACCCCCCCCCCCACCATTGGAGGGCTGTAATTATGCATTTTTCGAGGTAATTGTCTCTCCTTCACATTCCTGAATCAGCCATGTTTTCTCCCTGTTCCTCCTGGCTGTCTCTGCCCCTGGACAGGAAACAGGAAGTCAGGATGTGTAGCACACAAAGCCTTCCCCTGACTACCAAGAGTAGGGGAAGTTCCCCAGAGACCTGACTATTCTTACCTTACTCATTTATAAATATAATCTCAGATCTCCCCTAAAAAAAAAAATAAAAAAAAAAGCTATGCCCAGTGGGACAAACCCAGGTAAATAAAATAAATAACCTCAAGCCCTGTGGTTGTGCAAGTCCTACCACACTGAGCTGATTGCACCGCCTTCCACCTCTTTATCACCTAGCCCAACCTGTAGCTTATTCTACCTGTCCCCTTGTTATTTTTGTTTGAGTAGTGAAAGTCTTAGCCCAGTCACTCAGTTTTCATGAGCATTTGTTTGGTTCGTGGCTGGATCCCAGGGATCATACTTCTTTATGAGCTCTGCTTCATCTGCTCAAAGCAGCTAAGACTAAATGATATTAAACAGAACATTGTAACCCATTATCACTAATTAAAATGCATAACAAAGCTGTATAAAGCAGTATTGTTTACATCTGAGCCCTTCTCAACAAGTCATCTAACTTTATGTTATCACTTTGAGAGCACGCAACCATGGGTAAGTGGAGAATGCTTTGTTTTGTAGTAGAATTGTTCAACTTTATCCTGAGGTTGTGCATCTCAAAAGAAAAGAAAATAGGAACTTGGAAGCCTCACACATATTTGATTGTTAGTATATAGTTTGGTACCTCTAATAATTAGTATAATGAGATTTAGTTGCAGATGTTTTGAATATATAAAGGTCAAGCCCTTTTAGCATTGGCTTATTTGAGTTGGAAATTAGTCCTAATAATTTTCCTTTTACATGCTCTGTTTTGAGTTGTGGTTGCAGTCACATTAATAACTGGCTTCCAATTGACTGTAGAGGAATCTGTCATTCCTTTAATAATCAAGGAGACATTTTCTGCCATACTTACTCTCGGTGGATAAAATCAGATATGCATGGATGTCATGATGCCACATACACGTTGTTTATGGCATTTTAATGTGTGTTGCTTTCTAACTTCACTTAGTCCACATTAGGTGGCAATTGCTTGTCACGTACACATTGGTTATGGCCTTTTATTGACTATCACTTCCCAACTTTGTTTAGTCCACATTAGGTGGTAATTGTTTTCTGAGACCGCTGTCGTGGAGTAAAACTTGATCCTGCATGCCCGAGGTTTCTGTCTTGTATGCATAGCTGGATTTTTGTAACCTTGACCATGATGGTAACCGCTCATTCCTCTGTGACTGCAGCCTGTGCTATCATTCAGAGATCTTAGAATCATGACACAAATCTGACTAAATGGAAACGTGGCAGACTGCATCTTGTTTAAGGTGAAATGGGAACCTGTGTTTGAAGGAAACCATATTCTTCTCCTGGTCAGTGCTCCCATAAATGTCATTTACTAATGTGCGATTCCAGAGTTTGTGCATGAAAGATTGAGTTTGCACCGCTCTGGAGATTTCTGTTTTCCCTGAGGGAATGCAGTGTCAGAATTGGCAGAATAAGCATAAGTTGTTTGGATTACTGCCATCTGTGATGAGACGGGGTGCAGATGGGCTCGTCTTTGATAACAATATATATATATATATATATATATATATATATATATATATATATATATAAAATATTTATTTATATATTTTTATTTATATATATTTTTATTTATATATATATATATATATATATATATATATATATATATATATCTATATCTATATTTATATATTTATATATATATATATATATATATATATATATCTATATCTATATCTATATATTTATATATTTTTATATATATATATATATATATATATATATATTTATTTATATATATATATATATATATATATATATATATATATATATATATATATATATATATATATATATAGTAATGGCGTTGCAATTTCAGCCATGGATCTCAGTTGTGTAATTTTGATGGCCTATGATTGATCTCCTCTGACAGGAGGACAACTCTGTAAGAATTTCTTTAGGAATCCGTACTTGATATTGCTTTGAAAGGGAGGCTTTTTATTACTAGGGCTGCATCCTTACCCTTGTCAAGAGATGTGAAGAGGCAGGCTGTAAGGATATACATTCTCTAGAAAATGCACTCACTCATTCACTCATTCACTCTATTTTTGACACCAGATTTCTGATTGTTATTGTGGGTGTAGTCTTTTGTCTGAGTAAATGTCACATTCAGTTTTTGCAAGTGTTCACACACTAGAACGTCTGTTAAGCCTTGTTCTGTTGCTGTGACTGGCACTGCAGTAATTTTTCACATTGAAGAAAGTATTTATTTTAAAAATGTTGTATTTTATTGCACCTAAAGTGCTCCTCCACCCATGCACACAGCAGTAATGTCTGTAGATAGGCCTGCAGTGCAATCTGTTCTCATCAGTAGGGTCAGAGAAGGGAAGGAATGTGTTCTGTGACCAACTGTTTGGCTAAATCAAACTATTAATTAGCCTCCACCCTCAAAGTCTTCCTATGGTTTCCAACGAAGTGCCTCAGCCAGAATAGACAGCTTTACCAAGGCTACTAGTTACAGCAGTCTTTCACATAAATAAATTTAATTATACTGCGCAATGTTTCTGGCTTCTAAGAGCTTGGCAAGAAATATTTTTAGAGTTTGGGGTGGGGAGCACCTTTTTTTAAAGAATGGGCATGTTACTTGTAGTGTCTCATTCTGTGAGACAACCCTTCATTTTAATCATTAGCAGTGTCTAAACCTGATAATTTTCCTCTTAAAATAAGCATCTGCATTTTTCCAGCAGACCAGGGAGTCTTTGCTTAGCTTGGCTTTTTTGTTGCACATAATGTAATATTTATGTATTTGCATATATATTTTACAGTTCTTACATGCACACATATGTAATATCTATGCCTATAGATACACACAAACATGCACATAAAAAGAATAGGTGCTTTGAACAAGAACTGCACACATGCATGTGACTGTTTGTATATATTTATGTAAGTGGAGTTCCCATTGCAACCTTTACAATACATTTAAAAACAGGGAAATAGAATTCTGCATTTTTTAGAACTGCTGCAACTTTGCTGGGCCGTGATTTTCTAACATGGAGACCTGTGAAAAAAAATCTCTGACATAAAACTTAAATGCTAAAACTGGAATTTAATATAAAATAAAGCATATTTTAAGCAAAGTGGTAATATAGGGAGTTTGTGATGGTATACACAAGTTTTACCTCCCTGCAGACCAGTTTAAGTATGCCTGGTCAGCAGTGGGGAAGAAAAATAGTTGAATAATAATATAACTTCTAGAAGTAAGAAGATTGTCTTAGCAAAAATAAGGTCTCTCCTTCAGCTCATGCATACCTTCTGTAAAGAGTTGCTTTGAACCAGAACAGTAAAAATATTTTAGTAATAGGCGACTCTGTTTTTAGGTTCCATGATTCTTCACTCACAAGGCTGGAAAAGGAGAGGGTTACAGTGAGCAGTCTTTCAGGCAACATCTGACTTCTTTTGCAAGGGTCCTGTGGACCCTGACTTTTTAAGTATGACTATGCTATGGTAGTGGTGCATGTGGGACTGAGTGACTTGAGACAGAGAATTCTGAATCCTGAGGAACATGCAGAGAGACGTGTCAACTTTCCAGGCATGTTACATGTACAGACACTAACCCTGAGAGGGAATCTTTCCTTTATCTCTAATGATGCGCAGTTACAACAAATAGATAATTGGCTTCAATAATTGGGTAAGTAACTGGTGTCATTCAAAAGGGATGCAGTACACAGTAGCATGGGACGAGATGCTCGATAGTTCAGCTGGCATCATGCACCTCTTCTTTTGAGGCTTTAGCATACTGGATAAAGCATTAAGGTATTACACAGTGAATACGCTAGCTTGGCTGGATCTTTCTTGCAATGATTTGTCTGTATGACCTTTTAAAAACCCTTTGGTTTATAGCTATGTGTCTACATATATATATATAGATATAGATATATAGATATATATGTATAAAAACATAGATACACACACACACACACACACACACACACACACACACACACACACACACACACTCTCTCTCTCTCTCTCTCTCTCTCTCTCTCTCTCACTCAAAAGGTTCATAGGCAGGTACTAGACTAGTTGCTCTTGTGGGCCATTTTAAGCCTAGCCAATTTCCCTTCTGATCTGCTAGTCATGAATGTCTGCTAGCAGTCCTTTCCTTTGTTAGATATTTCATCCATCCACCTGAAAGTCAGTGCTGCTTTCTTCTGTCCCTACCTTTCTGGCCACTTACCCTCTTCATGTCTAGTAAACTTGTCCTACATCTTTCAGGAGCTAAATGCATTACTCCATGTATGGTGTAATAGTTTATCTGTATAGTGGCATATATACTCCAGTTCCACTGAATAAACATTGCTTGTTATACATACTGGCATCCTGCTATGGCAGCTTTCTTTTCTGTTCATGTTAAGTTAGAGCATTTGCAGAGAGCTTCCCACACATACCTCTCAGCTTATTTGTCTAATAATTCTGGACAAAATCAAAATTAATTGGGGAGTCAAAGGTCTAAAATCAGGGACAATTTTAAATATTCTAAAGTTAATACAACTACTCAACATGCTTTTTCTGAACAATAAGTATGAAACTCAGAAGACTCTATTGACTGATTGTAATCCTTGATGACTAACCAGAAAATCAAAAATGTTACAAGGGACTGAGAAAGAACATGAGTTAAAATTTGGGACAGACAAGAGGCATGACCCCAGTTGAATCTTTTCTTCAGTAGTTCCACCCCAGCTGATGATAATCCTTTGGCTGTTTCACTCAGTTCATTAAGTTATACTTTCCACATTTAACCTGAGTTGCATTAGCACTCCTAACTCATTTGTGGAAATGAATTAAGGTTGACAATAGCCCAATGGTTATAATTCTGCAGTGTTATACCATTTGAAAGTGCCATTGTTTATTCATTCTTTCCATAATGCTTTTAATAATGGATATTAGTCCTGTAGTTCTCTGGTCCCTCTTGATTTACCTTTAAAAACGTTCAGTACTTTTGCCGCTTCTCATTCTGAAGAGATTGCACTGACAGACACTTAAGGGAAGGCCATAGTCAGATGTCCCTGTAATACTGGCATTGGCTTCTTTTATTTACTCTTGGTGATAGGTAACTAAGAGTTCTTGACCTGTGCCATTAAACTTCCTCTACCACCACCTCTGTGAAGCTAAATGGGCCATGACCTTGAAAGAACCTTCTCAGATGAGTAACTCTCTTCAGTAGAGTGTAAACAGAAGAGATCTAAGTAGATTTAATAATAATCCCATGCAGAATGGTTCTGATAAATCTGTGCATTACTTACTTTTAAGTATTTTGAGATACAATGTGTATGATATAGGTGAATAACAGGTGATTGCAGCAGAGTATTTTAACCCTAGTGTTACCAGACTGTATTAGATGAAAATGAACTGCATGTTTGAAAAGAGAAAAATAATGCTTAAATGACAGTCCAGTCATTTTATTGCATTTCTTTCTTGCAAGGTTGTTGTGCTTACCTGCACCTACCATTATAAGGAATGCTTCCATACTCTGCATCCAAAATTTACTAACATTGAATTCCTGGGATTCATTTATATATATCAACTTGACAGCAGAACTGCAATGTTCTGTTAAAAGGAAAGATTCAGCCTATCAGTCTGAAGTACAGAGTGCACAATAGCGCTTGGATGTCTTCCACTGTTCATTGTTTCAGTATTGCTTCTTGGTATTTTTTCCTATAGAAGCCTAGTGGCTAGCCCAAATACCAGTATTCACCTTGCCCAGCATATTTCAGGACATCGGTGGTGTAAAGGGTAGTCCATTGACAATAGCTTCAGCTCTTTCTTGACACAGTATGAGCTGAACCTCATTCTCTTTCCATGTTGTCAGCCTTTTGAGTCTGCCTGAAGCCAGAGACTTGGATAAGTACTATGTGAGGGATTGTTTGTAGATGTCAGAGTATAAAGTTAAAAGTTATCTAAGATGTAAGAAGCAGATTGCATTTAGGGATTTTCAGTTTCTATTTATTTTGCCTGGGTCTGGATCAAGACATGTCTTAACTGTCCTCCTGTGCCTGTATTTCAGTATTGGGCCAATAAAGCACTGGGCCTAGCACCTTAAAAAAATATTTGCAACAGAAAATCTATTACTAGCATAGGCAATGCTGTGTCATCTAATTGTGTCTCTTTAGACTTCCCCAAAATGAAAGAGAAGCAACTGGAGGAGAACTGTGTGTTCAGGAGGCTAGTGACAAAATTTCCGTGTCTGAAGCACCTTGTTTGATTTGAGTTCTCTGATGCAACCCGTCTGACAGCCACATGCCATTAATCTCTGGCACATCTTGCAGGCTGAATCCACTTTGTCATGGTTCAGACTTGGGCCACAGTCTCTGATGTGAAAGTGGTGGTTTCCAGTAAGGAGGATTGTAACCCTCAGATTGTTATATGGAGGAAGTTGAAAGGGATCGTACTGATGTCTTGGCTGCCCACCCACATCCTGAGGCCTATAAATCAGCCCCACGCAGCCAGTCCAGGAATGAAAATACCAAGGCTTTAAATGGTTGTCTGTTGGTTTGGCCCAGCCGTAGCTCTCCAGGTTTGAGACCCAGTTATCACAGGTCACTTCCCAGGACCTTTACAGACTGGCTCAGGATTTCATGGAGTTTAAATCCAGGCAGCCAGGCTCTGCAAAGAAAAATACTGCTATAAAAGGATCCACCTGTTAAGAGGTAAAATGTGCCATCTCAGCAGGGGACTCCGAATCTTCTGACTGAGCGGTGGAGGATCTGGCTTATGTAGACTTCAAGGATTCTGATTCAAAATACAACTTCTCTATTCTTGCCCATATTAGGGTTTGTCTTGCAAACACCTTTCACAAGATTGAGTCTTTTATTTGGGAGTAAATAGCTCTCAGACCTTTGAGGTACTAACAGTTTCTAGGCCAGCCTGAACCTCAAGTCTTTGAGGTCCTGAATGATGCTTTTAATGCAATATGTCTGCAGCCATATTTCCAACATTTTGACCCCCAGAAGGTAAGACTGCTTCTGTAGGGTCCATGATTCCCACTGACACCTCTACAAACATGGTTAATCATCCCATGGTGCCTTTGGGTTCTAGCATGAATAGTAGATGTAGATGTAACCAGAATCCATTTACAGACAGCAAGTAGAGTAGGATCCTCACCAGTTTGATAAAAAGCCTTACACTCTCTCTTACTTCAGCCTTTAGGAGCACTCAACTGCCAGTCTCATATGCTCAAATTTCATGCATTTCTACTTGAGGCAGTTAATGCAGGGAGTAGAAGGGGGTACAAGATAATGGCTTAGGAAAGAGATGCTGGATTTGTGCAACCTCGTTTGTCAGTTTGCCAAGCACTCTGAAGTGTGCCTATGATGCAGTATAAACATAATGCAGGGCAGCATCGCAGGGTCAGTAGTATGGACACATGCCTGCCTGAGGGGCCATCCCATTCCAGAGCACATAAAAGCAGAACTCCTTTGGACACAGAATTTTTCTTTGGACCACCTGCTGCAAAAGGCACTCAAAAAGTTGTAGGAAGGGGAAACATGCAGTCTGTCAATGATCTTTCACTGCCCTCCGCCTAGATTTGTCAGGAAATATCTAAGCAAAAGTTGTCCCTTTCCTCATAAACAAGGCAAAATCAAAACCCAAAACTGGAAATTCAGAGAGCGAAGGCAGTGACTAAATGATAGACTTAGAGAGCCTTAGGAACATGGCTCCCAAAGGGAACAGGTCAAACTCTCTTCAGCAACCCCTGCCGTCTCCGAAAACTCCACATTAATCTCACCTTCCTCCTTTGTCACCCTCTGTAAAAATAGACAGCAGTCTGGCCTTTTTTGTGGACCAGTTGCAAGCTATTGAGCAAGACAGGTCAGTCTTGGAGGTCATGAGGTTAGACTACATCTTGCAGTTTCCAAAGACACTTAAGACTCTTAGGTTTCTAGTTGTACTCTGAAAACAAGTGCATCTGATGTCTCAACAGATGAATAGTTGTTTGGTACAGGGTGCCCAAAGGAGGCAGAGAAATATAATTTTAATTGAGACTGCCTGGTCCCAAGAAAAGAAGGATCTTTAGTACCCATACAGGACCTGTCAAGGTTTAACAGCTGCTTTGCTAGTCTCAAAACTCTGAATTTTCAGCCACAAAAACATTTGCCATTAATTTTGTCTGACTGTAATGGTAGCCGTAGATCTGAAAGAGACCTGCCTTCATATCCCCATAGCACAGAGGCATGGGTTACTAAGTTTTGATGTACAATGTTCCCATTTTCAGTTTACATTCTTGCCCATTGATTTGACTACTGCAACCAGGGCTTTTACAAAATATGCAGGGTAAAGGGCATCTGTATGTACTCATACAAGGACAATTGTCTCATTCAGGCCTCTTCCCTACCATATATTCAGTGGGCTCTAGAAATCACTATGGCATATTTCTAGACAATTTTACTGCTTCTTATTTTACAGAAGCATCAACTTAACCAGTTACTACATTTTACTTAGGGGCCATTTTGGACTTAACAAGTAGAAGGCATTCCTACACCCTCATCCCTGTCAAGATTCTGTTTCTCTGTTTGTATTTCAGCAGGATAGTCAGCCTTCCTAGCATCTTTCATACTGAGTTTCCCACACTGCTGTGATACATGGCATCCTGCAGGTTGGTGGCAGCTCTAGCTAAATTTCACATGGGAAAACTACAATGCTATTTCTGGAACAGATTATACCAACATCTAAACACCCTCCAGACTAGCACATCCTTGCTTCTTTGCATAAGGAAATAATTTGCATGGTGTGTAAACAACACACACTTGGAAAAAAGTGAGTTCCATCTATATCTCTGAGTCTTTGGTTCTGACTAGACTGTTTGGATACTACTAGGGGGACCCATGCAGGAGTTCTGAGCATCTAAGGGACTTGTAACAAGCTAGTGAGGAGAGAACACTTAAAATAAATGATGGCAGTGTTCACTACCATCATAGCATTCGGGGACATTTGGTAGCTGGAATCACCTTTGATCAGGACAGACAGTACCATGACTATACAGGTTTGCGAATTGGCCCAAGAGACAGGTGATATTTATGGCCCTGTGCATCCCTAGTCAGGACAACAGCTTGGCAAATAGATGAAGCAGGACAGCACCAGACCTCAGTGAGAGGATGCTAAAGAGGGAATTATATTCCGGAACTGGTTCACAAGTGACATGTGCTAGAAATAGAGGTTTTTTTTTCCCTTTCCAGAAAGCAGACTGCTCAAGAACTATTGCACTGGGATTCCCAAGAAAGAGGCCTGGGCAGTAGATGCCTTTTCCATCTCATGGGCAGGTGTATTTCTGTATGCTTTCCCCTTCAATTTCCTGTCATCTGCAGGGTTTTTCAAACTATCAGGGAGAAGAGGCCAAGGATGTTTTTTGTAGCATTCTTTTGGTAAAGGCAAGATTGGTTCTCCCTCATGCTGATACCTGTGTCAGGGAGAAGCCCCATCAGGTAGCCCTAATATTACAGGATGGTGGCAGTTGTGGAGGTGTTAGTCATACATCCCAGTTTGATGCCTCTGAGGATAGACAAGGTTGATGATTTATTTTGCATCTATATCGGGCACATGTTTTCAGAAGACATGCTACACATTCTAATGTAGGCCAGAAAACCCTAGAAAATCCTATATAGCTAAGTGGATAAGGTTCTTCCTTTGGTGCCTTAACAGAAGACCAGATCCAGTCCAGGCCCAGCTGTCTGTGTGCTCACTTACCTGTCATACATTTTTAAAGCAGCCTGTCTTATGCATCTGCTAAGGTTCATGCTTCAACAGTATCTGATTGTCTGCCATTATAACCCTTCTGCATTCCCTCAGCTACATGTAAAACTGTTCCTGAAGCAGGTCTTCCAGTTGATCCCCCTCCAAAAAAAAAAAAAAAAAAACACCGGGGGAACTTTGATTTTGTGCTGGAAAAGCTAACCTTTCCACCTTTTGAGCCAGCTGTTTCTACCCCATCAAGGTGCTATCCTGGAAGACTGCTCTGTTGGTAGTCTTGCCCCCCCCCCCAACACCATCTTACTCTTGTGTGCTAACCCTAACCCTAGCTCTGCACCAACCCCAATACTACACATCAAATTATGAAAATTAATTTCCTTAAAAGTATCTTTGAACAAGACACATTAAATCTATCCTTGTCCCTCATCACCACTTTAACTTGCAAACACAGTCCCACCTGTAATGCCGAAATGGTTGATATAGCTGAATGTTTTGACATTAGCACACACCCTCCCACTTACCATGAGTGCAGGCACATCCCACACGAAAGAGCAGTCGATGTTCCTTCTGTAGTAAAACCCATGCACTTGACAATGAGCATTTTCAATAAAAACAAACTGCAGTAAACCCTGCCAGTGAAGTGAGCATTCGACAAAGTGTACTTGGCAACCATACACGAGCAGGTTGTAGTCATGGTCCCCACTTTACTAAGGAATCGCAGATGTACAGTTGTAGTGCACACAGCATGAAATCATGCCACATACTGTATGCATTAACAGAGGACAAGGCTGGAGCCATGGTGGATGTACAGTTATTTCTGACAATTCACCCATGAGTCTCCAAGTTACAGATGCATGGCTGTTTCTTGATTAGAACTTGAAAGGATAATTTTCCCCCGTACTTTATAAAATGTTAAGGTAGAAATTCAGAATCTGATAACTAGTTTTGTTTTATAAGGAATCCATTGTCACAGAAAAAAATTGTGACATTGTTGGAGAGCCTTGTACATAGGTAGCATTAGACGAATACATAAGCCCCCCACAATAGCGAGTTTGAAGTCCTACATTTTTTACCTTTAGGTCGTTCGCTATTTTGGACTTTCGTTCTGATATAGACCCCTTTCCCCATACGGGGGATGGGTTGGGGTTGGGGTCTGAGTTGTATTTAGTAAAATTGTGTTTCTAAAGCCCCACCCAACAACAAGATTGCTCCTTTGCACCTGGATGAAATTATGTTTCTGCTGTCTTAGGTAAGAGAGGTTACTATGAGAAAGTTAGAGTCGCACCTATTCATGTGCTTCTGATAATATGGCAGTTAACCACCTGCTTTTGGGTGTTCACTGCTTGTAGATAAGAACTGAGGATTCTGCCTTGGACCTGTCTATGTTTGGGAGTCAGGAACAAAGGTACATACCTATTGTGGATCATGCCCTGGATCTCCATGTTTGGGAGCCGTGAGAAAAAGATACATCCCTATTAAGTCTGCCGCAGTGTGAGTCTCCTCCCAGCACAACTGCAGAGATTTACTCCTTTACACCTGAGCAAGTTGCAACATGAATATTTAGTGAAACTCAGTTTGCGTCAACACTTAACTCCTTCCCCAGCAGCTCCTCCTCGGTTATCAGAGTAACTTTGCTCCAGCAGTACTGATGCTGAGTAGAGCTAAACCTAGGACTAGACACCAGGGGCCAAACAAACGGAAGCAGCACTGCAACTGCTGCTAGAAGTGAAAGCCACAAATCGGCACTGGATCTCAAATGCTGAAATGACATCCCATTGCTAAGATCAAATGTTTTTACATTGTGACATCTGCTGAATGTTCTGCAACCCCCCCGGAAAAGGGGAAAAGCTTCTGTTCTCCATAATGCAGCCAGTGCGATCATACGCCACCTGTCAGGAAAGCACCAGAAGATGGTTCTGTAACAGCCAGGGGTTGATAATACACCTAAGGCAACCCCTAAAATACTCCTATCATTATAGGGTTAATTGCCATCTGCCTCCCCCCCCCCCCCGAAAAGGGGAAGTGCTCCTGTTGTCCATTATATAGCCTGTGAGGTCTTACTCCACTTGTCAGGAAAGACATTATAGGGTTAATTGCCATATGGACCCCTTGTGTTGCAAGATCCCAGACATTGGAAAACAGATCCACTCATGACCACCTCCACTTCATACTAGAGATGACTGTACCTTTTAGTCTATGACAGAGACAGCAGCTCTACAAGCATTTTAAAAAGTGAAACATTAGTCTCCCTGTTGATAAATTACAAAGAGGTCTTAAGGTCATCTCTCTTTGTCACTGCAGATGTGAGGCCTACTGCTAAAACCAAGGGACGCTGTCATGATCTAGTACTAATTGGGAGTTGAGGCTTTGTGGCTTATGTGCTGCCTACCTTATAGGTTCACATTTACAGTAGCTCTAAGTGTGCCTGCATTTAGAAATGGGGCTACAAAAGTCATGACTTAAAAAGAAAGCTGCCACCGAAATTGTATTAATGTGTGGAAAGTTATAAAAGCAAAAAGAAGAGGAAACCACATGTTTACACTGAGCGCACATGTAAATGTAAAGGAGAAAAAAAGGAAAATTTACTAATCAGTGAGTGCTTGTGCTGATGTGAGATATAAATAACAGAAGAGCTGATGGTTGTTTTTCTTGACCGTTTCTTTTTCCTATTTCAGTTTGTGTGGTGGTCAAGCTGGAGAATGAGATGAAGTGAGATAGGGTGTAGCATTATGATATGCATGTCTAGTACCATCCTGTATAGATAAACAGTACCTCCACCCTGCCTCGTCCTCACACACACAAAAGCTATGCTTATTCTTCCAGTTGTTGGATTAATATGACTGAGAATTAAAATTACCCAAAAGCAACAGAAGTGATTTCCAGTTTTAAGGGAAAATCATGTCAAGTTCTAGAAACTCGACCGTCTCACTAGAGGTTGTAAAGCAAATAATTTTGTGGAATATAGAAGTTTGTTAGATCACTGAATCACAATTACAGGTACCCAAATCTGTTTGTGTTTTTATTCATTTTTTATACCTGTGATTATATATATCATGTGTTTTTCCTTATTTTTCTGCTTAAACCACATCTGTATCTCCCTTATTTATTTTTCTTTGCTCTCTGGAAGCTACTTTTTCCACTTGTTTTGCTTATTAGTATACTTACTAAGGAAGGAGAGAAGAGCTAAACCACTGAAATGTACAGAAGCACGCGTACAGTCACTGGTTTTACATGCAACAGAATTTGACTTCATGAAGATTACATTTCATTATCATCATTGTAACTCTGTAGCTACAGTCCATATTGAGAATTATATAGATAGCGCAGCACTCAACCAAATTGTTTTGTTCTTATTTTAAATTATTTGACTGCTCTTCAGTTTTTAAACTTTTTGTTTTATCTCACTGCAGCAGGAGAAGTTCTACTGTTAGAAAACAGGTGAGCGGAAATGCATTAACTGTATGCAGATTACTAGGGGAAAAATGGTACTATACATAATGGAAATGTGAAAGTTGTACATGAAATGTAAAATAAAAATGTAGTAATGCCTAAACAGTCTAATAAAAATTGCAATGATACTCTCAATTTCTGTTGTTTCCCTTGGTCCTATTAAAAGATAAATGTCATTATTTGCATTGTCTTCAACACTAGAGGTATGAGGCAAAAAAAAACAAAAACATTAATTCCCAAGTATTATGTTTTATTGTGGTGGTCCCTGTATTTCAGTGCAGTATCCTGATTGGGCCTTGGATACCTGTGAAGCGCAAATTCAGAGTTCCATATTTAGTATGCTGCTACTGCATATGCGTTAAACACTAGGTGTCTTTGCCCTTTCTCCACTCATTTATCCCATTCACTCAGGGATCAATCTATTACCCATCAATTTACTCATTCCAACTAGGGCAAAGGCTGGGAATGTAACCGACAGGGCTACCCCAACACTTTTCTATATATGGCTTATGTATTTTATTTATCTTGTGCTTTTACTGTATAACCTACCTAATCTTCAGCTCTCCTAATGTGCCCGTTGTGTAGTGATGCTACTGCAGAATGCTTCACATTTGTGCTCATCTGTGAACAGCTCAGCCCCTTAATACTGGAACGTGCCTGCTGTACTACAAGCCCCTTGACCTCTCCTGAGGAGGGGCAGCCAGGTATTGCATCTCTCCCTGAAGCAGAACCTTCAGCTGTTAGCTGCTGAAATCCTCTGGTGTACTTTGGTGTACTCTGGTGTACTCAAGTTAAATGCATCATGCACACTCTACAGAGGCTAAATTTACCACCACCTGGTACACATGTGGCATGTTTAAATGATGGTGAGCTGACAGAGGAGAATAGACTTCTCCTGTTGCCCCTTTCCCCAGTGTGGTAGCTGTGCCCCACATCCCTGATCTCTAAATATACTACCTCTAAGGTTTCACCACTTTGGAGATACAGGTATTTTTCCTCCCAAGTTGCTAGTCTCAGAGGCAGTATATGTTAGAGATCCATGAGACCAGTTAATTCATAACCCTTTATATTCTGGTTACAGCAAAAACTGTCTGATAGTGAACCCTCTCATCTCGTTTCGATTTCTTACAGGGAGGGAAGCAAACACTTTCCAAGTGGAATGCCAGCTACATCATGTTTTGACATCTAGTGTCTGACCATCCTTTGTATAATATGTTTAAAGGCCACTAAGTAGAGGTGTAACCTTTTCCAATGTTTTCTTCTTGAATAACCCCACTGCTGACTTCTGCAATCAGGTCATATGGTCTTGGTTGCTGAACTTCACCATGTGCTGTATTGACTGACACACTGGCAATAGGGCTTCCTTTCATATGACTGTAATTTCAGAGTTGAGCCTTGATCCTTCGCATGTCTTCATGTTTTTTCCAGTGTAGTAACTTACTCTGCAAGTTCAACCCACACATGAGACTTTTCAAGGAAGGGTCTGTGACGTCCCCACTCTGGACCAGTAATCAAGGAGCTTCAATCCTCACCACTGATATGGAGAGGGACGTTCATTTGGAACAAAAATGGTTATAACCAGTATTTCCAGATGCAGCTCTCTGCATCAAGCACAGTTTCCCTTAAGAGCACACAAGGACCACATTCAGCCCAGGGTCTGGGTTTCTCTCTCTCCTCTTTCCCCAGGTCCCCAGTAAGGCTTCTCACTGGCACAGTTGCAGAGTTAAGTCCTCAGCCAAGTGTTCAAGCCAAGTCCTCCACCACTTTATCTGTGAAACCAGTGCTTCGTGTCCATGCTCCAAGTAGCTGACACACACACACACACACACACAATCTTTGTGATTTGATTTGCACACACACACACACACACACACACACACACACACACACACACCTGGGAATGGCTGGCACAGGTTTACTAGCTATGCCCTCTTCTGCTCCGAGTGTAAGGTAGTTACTACTTATAGGCACTCCCAAGCCAGCTTCTCCAAAGCTCTTACAAGGGTAGGCAATTACATTGAGTGAAATTAATATTAATACGAATGGTAGTTTGACCAATGCAGTTAGACTTTCAGGAGTGGCCACAGAGTCACCAATCAGATATGAATACTCTCAAATGTTAAGATATTCTCTAAAGTACCAGCCACAATGAAAGTTTAAATATATTTAATAATAACAACATGAAAATACTAAATATGTATTTACAACAAACACCAGAGTTTCAACCACAGGAAATATTAAAATAACAGATGAATAGATTTGTACAGATACAGAAAAACAGTACTTAACTAATCTCATCATGTTTTCCTGACTAATATAAAGAGTTACTATTTCCTGGTCACTTACTAGTACAAGGCAAGGTGAAGTAGCTGAGTAATCCTTCTGTGTCAAGTTTCCAAAACAGAGTGCTATGAGATTTCAGTCTCAACTAGTATTAAACATTATTTTAGTGATGTATTTCAGAATGACATCACTTACATCTGGTCATCTGACTTCTGGTTTCCGTGCAACCCCCCCCCCCCCCCCCATAGCTCGAAACTGCCAGGATTTAGCACCTGTGTGTCAGTAATACACATATAGAGCCTTGCTAAGATCTGCTGCAGCTCCTGGAAGTCATAAAACCATAAAACACTTCCACTCTTCAACCAGGAGCTAATAAGCCATACTTCCTACAGACACTGCATGTCTGGCTTCATTCAAAACTGTGAGATTACATCTTTATGGCCTAGGCACAGTAATTTAATTTCTTAACTATTTTTAAAGTTTGAGATTAACCTCTTTTCTGCCAGTATCCTCTGTTAAGACATATACATTTAAAGAGGTTACAATAATGCATGTACATTACTTTTTCTGCCCAGCAGGGCACTCTGATAAACAGAAGTAACTTTACAAATGCATTTTAAACACAAGCACCCGTACAAATCAGTTCAATATATAAATGACATATAATTCTTTACAAAATTCCAGATAGCTGTGCTGGCATATGTTACACATCCACTGCCCTACTTCTCCTGGCATAGCTGACAATACCTCACATTGTCACAGGGTCCATCATCGGTCAACCAGTGTCTGTTGATGCAATAAAGTTGTATTGCTTTGGCTCGATGTTAATTACCTTTTAATCCTGGAGGAAAAGGTGAAGTTTAGGTACTGAACAAGGCTACATTTCTTGCTTTTCATAGAGTACATTGCATTAATAAGTGCTGGTTTATTTATTTTTTCTAATGCGTATTTAGCAAGAGCAAAGCTAATTTTTTACAAGTACACTTAATCTGTAGTGCCTTTTGTTATTATAAGATGCCAGCATGAGTTCATGTAGCTTAAAATACATCACTCACTGGATGAAAGCAGAATTATTTCTTCTGAAGTCCTGAGTTTAATTTTATTTGCAGAAAATCTGACGTTCTTTTTTGTTTTTTAAAGGATTCTGGCCAAACTATTCCTTTAATTGTTGAAAGTTGCATCCGGTTTATTAGCCGTCATGGTAAGTGAATTTGGAGGTTTGTTTCATTCATTAATATTATATTTTTTAAAATATTTTTTCTGTAACGTGATCTCCTTTATATAGGAAGGTTTTGCAAGGCATTTTATTTAGGTATAAAAAAGGTGAAAAAATACTATAGTTTGTAATTGTGATTTCCATGTATGTTTCACCTTTAAATGCTTTAGAAGTAAAAGGAGTAGAAAGAATGGTTGTTCCTTTAGGCACACTGAAAGGTTTCAGGCAGTCATAAAATGATTCATTGTACTAAGATTACAAAAAGAAAACACTTTGGGAAAAATGTAAAATGTTTAAAATGCATTGAGCTGTTTTGGAACTAGGCCTTCAAGTTGTTTTTTTCTTATGGGTAGTAAGTAGCTGGACTGCTTCTGATGCAAACATGGTATGTACTTCTAATGATTTGTTTCAGCTTGTAGAAGTGATAGCCAGCAGTTGTTTGCCCCCCCCCCCCCACACACACACACACACGCGCATGATCTTTACCTGCATAGAATTATTTGTAACAATTATGTGAGTTACTAGACCTGAGTGAGTTGGGAGTATCTCCTTCATGTGCCCACATACACTCTTGTCATTCCTTTTGTAGTTATGGCTGAATTGCAACCACATTCTAAGTGGGAGTTAAGTAGGATAAAGACTTAAATGCCTTAAGGTGCCTTTTCAAGCTGCAGTAGTTTTATGTGCTAGTGGAATGTGTTGTGTTATTTTAAAAACTACTTCAATTGTACATTTTATTTGCTTGATAATTGGGTTGGTGGACTACGTGGGCCACATGGCAGTTACATTACAAGTACAATTGAATGGATGCTGAAAACAGAAGGGCATAACGTGACATATGATGAGAAAAAGAAAGTCTCTGGATGTCATGGTTGTTGCAATAAAAGCATGTTTGAGACAGAAGGTGAATATTAAACATTTCAGTTTTGCAAGCAGAAAGGTTAGACCATTTTTATTACTATTACCTCTTTATGAATGGCTTGTAATGTATGAGCTTAGCTTCCTACAGTAGATAGCTGATTGCATATGTAATTGTATAACTGCAGCACAGTGACTGATTTTTATCCGGTGGGCACCCATTTTCTGCTTTCATAGACCTACTTTGGAAGTCCTGTATTTCAGCTCCCCACCACAGGTGTGAGATCTGAAAATGCAAGTCCCAAAATACAGAAAAATTAACCTCTGTTCAGTCCATAACCAATGGATTTTGGAATTTCATCACTTCTACACCATTACATAATTTTTGCAGGGAGTCTTCACCCCTGCACCACCACATCTTTTATAGACGTTTGTCTTACAGTTAGTGCAGGGGACTAACGTTCTGAGGAGTTAATGAGCTACTTCCAGTTCTGTGAGTACAGGGTTTAAATCTTTCCATATGAGTACAGGGTTTAAATCTTTCCATATGAGTACAGGGTTTAAATCTTTCCATATGAGTACAGGGTAAAATCTTTCCATATTCATTTGCATAGTATACAGTTTTTCAGTTTTTGAGAAGCCATAGTCCCTGAGCCGAACTCTGAAGGTTACTTTGGGCACTAAAGTGCCTGAACGTCCCAGATAGGTAGCACTTATGACCATTACAGATGGCTTGTTTCTCTCCAGAAGTAGGTCTTAATTGGTAAGGTAGGATTTTACATGCAGGCCTCAAAAGGAGGGCTACCTACTCTGTGTCTGCACTTCAGTAACGTTTGTGCTTAGTATCTCCTTTGGTAGTCATGACAGTTTAGGGATAACTGCCATTTAGAGATTACAAAGTCTATTTGCAGAACAGCTGAGCATCTTTGCTCTACAAATTCAATGTCAAATAGCAAGTATTACATTTTTCAACTGATTTTTTTTAAAAAAGCGTGAAGTCTTCTTGTGATGACCACCCACTTTTGAAGATGGGTCTCAAGGGGTTTAAAAAGAAAATAAGTTACTGTAGGTACTGCAGAAATAACTGGCTCTACCCACGGCTAGGGACAGCAGCTGCTCTCCACCCCCATCAGCTGTAAATACAATCCCCAGTTACACGTTTTCTTTTTAGTTATCAGTAAACCAAGATAAAGCTCTAGGCGAAAAAAAGGTAACTCCGTAGATACACTGGTATTGCCCACTTTTAAAATAGAGGCAAAAAGGTACTTAAACTGCCACTTTTTGTCTGCTTCAAACTAGGTATCTACCCAGAAAGGACACAGCTGAAATCAGGTCTATAGATTGTTAGGAGTTATTAGAATGTAGTAGGGAAAAACAATTTGGCTATTTAGACACTTACCCTGCAATCTTTTGCCTGGGGAGGTTCTAGCCCAATAATGCCTAACAGTTTGGCTTTTTAGACACTTACCCTGCAATCTTTTGCCTGGGGGGGATTCTAGCCCGCTCCGTTCGCTACGCTCACTTTGCTCCCCTCCCTGCCCCCTATTCCTACCTGCCCCCCAGTGCCTCTACATTTATTCTTAGCCTTAACCCCACCGCTAGTTAGCCCCTCCCCCTACATCCAACACAATCATGCTACTACCTAATATAATAACAATTTTAACCTGCGTAGTTCTAGCTCACATTACATCTTACCAAGGCTCCACAGTCACATTCCCCAACAACTTCCACTGTACTCTCTCAACACCTTCCCTCAAACATTTACAGTATAATTACACAACCCCTGCCACCAAAAACATCCTCCCAATACACACACTCCATTATCAAACACCTAATACACTCAAAAATAAAATATCCCTAAGATACCATAAGCAATTTACTATGTATATAAAACATATCCTAAATGCTCTCAATAAACTAGCCCTTGCTTGGAGGCATCCATCCAAACCGTGGTCCTCCCAAATCCAACCTAACCGCAAACCCTAGTCCAAGCAACCCCCCACAACTCAACTCCTAGCCAACAAAAAACAACAGACCTGCTTATAATGTCCCTAAACATCAAAAGCATATGCAGTAAAATCCAAGAACTACATGCCTGCATAAGCATATATTCCCCAGATGTTCTCTTCCTAACTGAAACCTGGCTCAAACCTCACATCAAAAGTGAGGAAATACTTCCACTTGAATACAACAGCCTTCGCATAGACAGATTGTCCAAAAAAGGAGGTGGTGTAGCATTTATATTTAAACACATCACTATTCAACTCTTGAACACATCTGCCCCTCACCACAACAATGAAAAAATCCTTTATGCCAATCTCAAACTAAGCCCAAACAAAACAATATCATAGGATGCTATTTCCCACCAGGGCAAAATATTACACCCCTAGAAAATCTCTTGAGCTGGGCTACTCTGTCTCTATCCCAGGAAACCATCATTCTCGGCGACTTTAACTTCAACTGGCTATCTTGTAATAACAATCTCCCAACCATTCATCTTAATCTCCATGGGTTCACTCAGCTCAATCAGTCCCCTACCCAAATCAACAAAAACCCTAACAATCATACCTTACTTGATTGGATCCTAGTCAACAAAACCTCTCACTCTTACCTAGGCTGCTTACCTGACAGTCTTAGTGACCACTCCCCCACTTTCCTTATTCAGCACCATACAATCAGTCTCAAGCCCATTATCCACAGGAAAATACGGAACAAGTCCAACTTCAACCCTAACTCCTTCATCTCCTCCCTGCAAAAAATTAAATGGTCTCCACTAAAATACCTCAATCTAGATGAGGCTATCCACTTCTTCAACAGTACCTTCCTCTCCATCCTAAACACCCACGCTCCTGTAAGAAATGCCAAAGTCAGATCCAGGCGTGCCCCATGGTTACAAAAGACCACCAGAACCCTAATGAAATCCAGAGTTAAGGCCTGAGAGCACTGGCAACTAACAAAAAATAATTCAGATAGGCAATCATTGCTTGAACTGCACAATAAAGCCAAAAAGCAAATAAAATTAGACAAATCTCTCTACTATAAATCCACCCTAAACTCTACCAACCACAGCCCTAAACAATTCTGGTCCACTATTAACACTATCCTCCGCCCAGGGAAGGTTGATACACCCAGCTGTCCATTTCCCCCTCCTACAGCAGTACTGCTGAATCTTTCAACAAACCCTTCACTGAAACTATAACATCTCTAAACAAACAACACTTCCCTACAACAGCCCCCAACTCCTAACCCTAAACACCCCACTCCTCTTTTCTTCTTCACCTCAGTACCTACCTCCAACATAAAAAGACTATTGTCAAAACTTGAGGTTTCCAAGATGGAGGATATCATGTAAACACCCTCTCCTTGTAGCTCCTCAGTCAGCTATTTACCTCATCTTAATCAAACGCCATCGGACTGGATTTACAAATAACTAAAAACTAAAACATATCAACCAAGCTCTCTGCTACACTTCTGGAGTTTTAAAAGGCCTCTCTACTGAAAATACAGCTTTTTATTCTCTGAAAGCTTGTACTGCAGCACCGCATAGCAGCTTGAGGCCTAACGCAGTCAGAAAGCAATAGAAAGAATAAGGAAAGAACAGATACAAGAATAAAAGGGACAAAATATTTTTTATACTACAAAGGAAAAAAAATGTCTAATGATCAAGACCATATGGATCTACAAACCACAAAAACCAAACTATCACAGTTATCTTCTCCAGAAAAAGAGATTACCTCTAAAAGACAGAGAACACTGAAGCCACAAGAACCATCCAAACCTAATCCTGGGCTTTAACACTTGATTACCTAAAATCAGCACTTCTACCCATACAAAGTGCCATTCAAAGTTTCTCAGATCAACTATTTAACTTTGGTATCGCAATTGAAAAAATAGTAGAGAGGCTAGATCAGGCTGAAGCAAAAACAGCAGCTAATGAAATGAGAATTGAAGAAATACAAAAACAACTAAATAACAAATAAACTGCCTTAAACGACTTGCAACAAAAACTTATTGACCTAGAAGCCAAGGAGTAGAAGAAATAATATCCTCTTAAGAGGAGTTCCAGAATGAATAGACCAAATGCAACTACCAAAAACCTTAATGGAATTATTTTCATCCCTACTAGACAATAATCCTACAAGTAAAGGCATTGTAATTGAAAGATCTCACAGAGCTTTTCAAAGGTCACACAACCTTGCTAAACCTAGACAAATGTATTCCAAAATGCTAAACTATCAGCATGTGCAGGAAATATTAAAAGCAGCAAAACAAAAAGGCTTCCTGAACTGGAAAGGAAACAAACTCACTTTTGCCCAAGATTTCCCTATGTAGATAAAGCAAGCAAGACAAGCACTTACACCCTTTTGCTCTTATCTCATCACAAAAAAAAAATAAAATTCCAGATGAGATATCCCAGTGCACTATCTTTCACTTATAAAGAGCAAAAATATACTGCTAATACACCAACAGAAGCTAAAAGCGCCTTTTCTAAAGCTTTTGGTGAACTTCCAAGCCTTTAACTTCTAAAATGAGAAGGAGGTGGGAGTGGGAAGGAAAAGAAGTAGCAAGGGAAAGGAGGGAGAGAGAAAAAAAGGGGAAAAAAAAGAATAATAACTTTTACATTTCTGATATACTCTCTGCTATTCTAAAGGAGCCATAACTAACCTTGAGTTATTTTCACTTCACCCATTTCCTAAAAAGCTCACTGAAGTAGTGGTACCCATCTCAAGCAGGCTGGAAGCAACTTGAAGGCCTAAATCAAGCCATATAACCATCGTTGCAACATTCCAAAGAAAGGATTGTAACATCTAATCAAGATCCCCACGTAAACAGCAAGTTGAACTTTTTGGTCCTACCTCAAATCTATGGCTAAATGGGGGAAAGAATTAACTGTAACACACCTCTCAAGCTGACTTCTTGCCACTTGCATCCTCGGAGCTTTACACTGGGAAAAAATGAAATGGACTATTTCCGGCTTAATTTCTGAAGAAAATAAAGGGAAACAGGATGGAATCAAAAATAAGAGGGTGGGGTGATTTACTGAAGCTGCCAACAAACTAACACAACTTCGACAGGCAAGTCTCTCTCTCCGATTAGGCTATCAAAAAGGTAAAACTTATAACTTTGAGTCATTGTTGCTTCTGTAAAGTGTTAAAAAGCATTTTAATATTGATAGAAATAAACATCTTACAGAAGAATGTTGAGTGTAGTGTAACAAATGCAATCAGGTTCTGAATGTTTGACTGCATAATGAATGTAATCAGCAGGTTGTGTATTTTCCCACACTTGTATACGTAAGGCCAGTTAATCAAAAGAGAACATGACCATTACTGTACAATACATTCCATATGTCAGATAGAGTTAAGAATTATGTATGTGTGTGTGTGTGTGTGTGTGTGTGTGTGTGTGTGTGTGTGTGTGTGTGTGTGTGTGTGTATATATATATATATATATATATATATATATATATATATATATGTATGTATATATGTTTTTTTCCTCTCTTTCTCTTCTTACACAGTGATTGAAATTGGTTACAGTATAATCCTCTACTAGTCATATAATAAATAATCTGTATAAGCCCAAAGTAACTTTCTGATGATAGTAATGCATGCTCTCTAAAATACGGCTTCTGTTTTTGCTAAAAGAATATACACCACGGGTTAGAAAGGAGACATGATATACCCGAGACTAGTTAGTTGTGCTATAATGTCACTAGGGGTGCCTAATGAAACTAATGCTTACCTTATTACTAAGGTCATAATCCATATGCTATCTGTCATTAGTGCTATTAGGCATATAATAGATAATGTATATATGCCCAACATAACTCTCTGATGTTGATGATGCATGTTCACTAGAATACAGCTTCTGTTTTTGCAAAACAAATATACAACACTGTTTAGAAGTGAGGCATGGTGTAGCCTAGTCTAGTTAGTTGTGTTACAATGTCATTAAGTGTCGCTTAATGAAATAATTGCCGCCGTTATTACTAAGGTCGTAATCCATATGGTATCTGACATTAATACTTCTAATTATCAATAGATATAAGATAAAGGTATATGTTGTTTAGTAACTATCCTTATTTTTCAGGATATGTAAAATCTGGTCCTACCATACCAGAATCAGGACAATTTAATTATCCTGATAAATGGGGCAAGGATGTTTAGAGTGTTTTTTTTTGGAGTGGTTTTTCACATCTTGTATTGCGGAGTTTATTATGTATATTATGTATATATGTTTTTTCTTACAGTTGCTACTATTTCATACAAACCAATAAGCTCCTGCTCTAGTACTTAGAATACTGTTTGTTCTTTTGAATAGTCTCTCAGATGTAGTATGTATGTGGCTAGACACAGTAGGGGTAACGAGAGACTCTAGGTCCGCAATAGATTCAATAATCCTAATCTACGACTTGTATATATATGCACATTCATATTGGAGAGAGAGTCTTCAAAGTATTGCATTTATTTTTCTAGAACTTATACTCACTATATATAAATGTGTGAAATAAGCTCTTGGAATATCAGAGGTTTAAGGATAAAAATAAAAACAATTATTATTACACTTAATTTACCAGTCCAACTCAGACATTACCTTTTTACAAGAAACACACTTGCTAGATGTGGATTGGAATAAAGACAGAGATAGAAGATGGATATCTTCAATTATTGCCTCAGGGAGGGAGACTAACTCAAAAGGAGTAGCTATTCTGATTAAAAAATCTTTTAAAGAAAAGGTAATAGATTTGGGTACGGACAAAGAGGGTAGGTGGTGCTACCTCAAATCCATCAACTCCATATCAAATAGATCTACAATTTTTCTGAATATATATGGGCCCTGTGCCAATCAACACAAATTTATTATACAAATATACAACCTGCTATCAAAATTTCCGAATCATGAATATGTAATAGGAGGTGACTGGAATATGGTCAATGACCCTGCAAAAGACAGAACTAGCAAAAACAAATTCCATAATAAGAGAGCATTGAGAGCACTAGAAGATTTGAGGCTAGACTATTGCCTGTGTGATCCTTACAATACAAAAGCCCATTCCACCAATATGTGCACATACACGTACTACTCTCCATGTTATAAGACCTGGTCTAGGATTGATTTTTTTCTTAATTTCTAACTCCTTAATCAATGATAAAACTGTATACTCATCTTGTCCAAGATTCCTCTAGGATCACTGTAAAATAACTGTAAATATAACCCCAGTAACCAACCCATTAAAAAATGAAAAATCCTTCACTTGGACATTAATCCCTAACCTCTTAGACAAAGAAGAAGTGATAAATGATATTAACAAAGAATTAGAGGAATTAGATTCAATCTGTCCCTTTCTGACATCAAAAATTGACATTATATGGGTGGCGTATAAGGCCAAAATTAGAGGATTACTGATCCAAAAAGCCTTCTACTATAACAAACGTACTAAAGAAAAAGAAAACTCGATAAAAGATGAAATCCATAAAATTGAAGTATCGCTCTAACATAAATTTTCACCGGAATTGGAAAAAAAAACTCCTTGCCCAAGAAAAAGAACTATACACACTCCATTTTCAGAAATTATCATTCCACGAAATGAAGCTCCTAACTAACTATTCACATTGAGCACAACAACCCTCCAAGCTTCTGGCAAGATTAATTAACATATATCATACTCCCACAACAATTTGACAAATATTATATAATAACGAAATTTACACGGATACTCAAGAAATAATAGAGATATTTGAAAAAATGTATAAGGAAATGTATGGACCTCATAATACCTCTTCATTAGAGAACTTAATTTCATCAAAGATCTTAAATTCCCTAAGATTGAAGACCAACAGATGTTGCTTTTAGAAGCACCTTTTAACACAGAGAAAATCGCAGAAACAATAAAAGGCCTAAAAAGTAATAAAGCACCAGGCCCTGATGGATTCACATCAAATTTTTACAAGTCATTTGCTCTTAAATTGACCCCCATCCTATGTAATAAAATCTTTAACCATATAAGCAAGCATGGCTTCCAAGATTTGTCCCTAAACAATTCTAAAACTATATTTATTCATAAACAAAATACGGACAATACCAACCTATTTAATTGTAGACCTATCTCCCTCATAAATGTTGACATTAAAAATCTACTCCCTGGTCCTAGCAAATAGAATTAAAAAAACTATTACCTAAAATTATATCCCCAGATCAGTCTGGCTTTATGTCAAGGAGACAAACATGGGATAGCACTCTGACCCTCGATGCAGCCGTACATCTTCTTGAGAAAGACAAATCTTCTAGATACCGTTTGGCATTAGATGCTACTAAAGCTTTCAATACGGTCAACCTTGAATTCCTTTTCTTGACTCTGAAACAATTTAATATCCCAAATACATTTATAGAAAAAATCAGAGCACTATATAAGTCGTCTTACACCACATTGGTCATAAATAAACTTGTCTCCAATAAAATAAAACTAGTAAATGGTACAAGACAGGGATACCCCCTTTCCCCCTATCTTTTTAATCTATATATAGAGCCCCTCTTCATCTACCTGGTTCAAAAAAACATTTCACCATATACCTAAAATACTTAATAATAAACTTTTAATCTCGGTATTTGCTGATGACCTGATCATTTATTTTCAAACACGGACTTAGGTAAGATTATAAAAACAATCAGCATCTTCTCCAAAGCTTCCAACTATGAAGTAAATCCATCTAAATCCCTCATATTTCAAATCAGCCCATTAGGACAAAATCTCCTCCCTCTCCCAGACACAGAAATTAAAGTTAAAAAAGCATTCCACTACCTAGGAATTAACTTAGAACATAACCAAAAAGATTCCTACCAAAATAATCTTCTTAAAACCTGGACTAACATAGAAAATGACTTGGACAGATGGAAACTAATGAAACTTTCAATTCTATCAAAAGTGGCAGTAATTAAAATGAATATTTTACCAAAAATATTATACCAATTTAACGCTACCAACGCTATTATCACTGCCAACCGCTTTTAAAAAATCAATAAAATACTGAGTTCATATGGTTTCCAAAAAACCCAAGGATAGCTATAACAAAACTTATTTTCCCTAAAGATAAAGGAGGTCTGGGGTTACCAGACTTTAAACTCTACTATGATCTAATATGCGCAAATATACTTATTTTAATAGCTGACTACAGCCCAAAATATGCGGAATCCTTTCCAAAATGGGTTAATGTATGGTACGCTCATGTTTTAAAGACTAATGTAAATCCTAAATCCATACCATTTATAGATGGATCTAACCTAAAAGATATAAAACTTCATGCCTCCATTAAACACAAAATCAAAACCTTTCAATCGCTTCTATCAGACCTACAGCTAAAACGTGCTTTAACCCTATTACAGCCAATACACTTGAACCCAAATTTAAAAATAGGAAATGAAATGATCAACCTAGATCAATATCCACAAATCAAAGATCTTACAGTCTGGGATCTATATAGACTTACAAACAGGTCATTAAAAGATATCGAACATCATCTCAACCTTAATAACAAATACACAATAATATTGAGACAATTGGTGGAAAAGATATCTATCTTCAGAGACATCCAACAAGAAACAGAAAATGTAATAACAAACACACAGGCCTTAGTCAAGTTCTTAAAACTTCCAAAAAAATGCTGTCAGCTGCATACAAGTTAAGCACCTCTATAAAATACCAGTCCACCTTTACATCTGCTCAATACTGGAAAGACAAGAATCCAGAAATAACTAATGCTGAGCTCTCACAAGCATGGTTTAATACAAATACTCTCTCTACATGAAACTGACTTACACCCAGTTAATGGTCAACAATAATGCCTATTACACGCCAGAACGACTAAAGTTTTTCCCGAATAACCCACCTTTCTGCCCCTTCTGTCGATCAAAATTAGCAGACTTATTACATATCCTCTGGTACTGCAAATTTGCACATAACCTCTGAGAATCATTAAGAATTAAACTCGACAAAATGGGTTATGGGAAATCTACATTATCCTGGGAATTTGCGATTCTACATGTTAACTCACTTCACATACCCACATAAGATTTAAGAATTCTGATCCCCATATTTGAACTAGTCAAATTATATATTACTCAAAACTGGATAGACAGATCTAAATTAAACTGGGGAGAATTTACAAATATGGCCCACACTAACATAATCTCACACAAACTCATGATTAATGATAAAAAGAAACTAATACAATTCCTAAAAATATGGAAAAATATCTTAGACCACATATTAGAATAATAAATATCTATGTTATAACTATATAATTACCCGCATTATTTGGTATGGAAGACCCTCTCTCTAATAGCTTTGAAATAAAATCTCTAAGCAGCATAATTCATTGTAAAATAACATGATTAGTAAAAGTTTCTCTCTCAACTATTAGTGGCAGTATTTGTACAGTTGTAAATAGTTGAGTTCAAAGGTTTAATTTACTACTTATATTATCTACTGGTCACCTTTTGTTTCCTAATATTATGTCTATATTACCTCAGTTTATTTAGATAAATGTCTTATTGTGTTGACTAATGTCATTTACTATACAGTAGATAGATAACCAGTTCTTTTTTCTTATGTCATGATAAGATGATATAGGCGATTTATGTTAAATGTCTGTATAATATTTTTCATTTTCTTTCATTGTATACTGTCTTTTTTATCATTGTTAACATTTAAATCTGAAAATGCATTAAAATATAAGTTGGAGAGAAAAAAGACTTATTGTCAAAACTTAAACCCACCAAACTTGCAGCTGACAACCTTCCCTCTGAATACTTGAAAATTGCAGCTGATACACTAGCCTACCCAATTTCAATTCTAATCAACCGTTCCATAACAGAAGGCTATGTTCCCTCGATATGGAAAATATCCCACATCATTCCCCTCCACAAAGGCACCTCCTCCACCGACCTCTCCAATTACCGCCCCATTGCTATCCTCTCCCCTCTCTCCAAGATACTTGAAAAATGTATCAACACCCAGGTCTCCAACTACCTCTTAGCTAATAAGCTTCTCTCCAAAATCCAACATGGTTTCAGGCCATATCACTGCACTACCTCCGCTCTCCTTCACCAACACTATACTTCATGAGAAAAACGGCCTCTTCTCTACTGCCGTATTTCTAGATCTCTCAAAGGCCTTTGACATGGTATCTCATGAGCTACTACTCTCTACTCCCCCCAACCTCTCCTACACGGATGCCAGCAATCAGTAATCTGGGATGATAACCTATCACCTCACCTCCCAGTTACTCTTGGAGTTCCCCAAGGGTCTATCCTTGGCCCTCTGCTATTCTCACTTTTCACTAACAACCTACATACTGCCACCACACAAGCATCTCTTATACAGTACACAGATGACTATACTCTCATCTGCTCTGCCCCCACTCTACCAGAACTCCAACAAATCACACAAGAATTATTCTCTTCTGTAGAAAGTTGGCTATCCAATGCTCAGCTCCAATTCAACCCAAGTAAGGCAAAACTTCTCCTGTTCCAACCTTCCAAAGCCACCCAAAACACCCCCCCCACTTCATCATTCTCGCCAAAGACAATACCATCATCTCTCCATCAGAACCCACAAAATTACTGTGTGTGGAAATGAACAACAAACTTAGATTTGACATCCACATATCTCACAATTAAAAAAAGTTCACAAGAAACTTGGTGCACATTATATTGAAGCTGCCAATTCCTAACCAAGGTGGCTAGAATCTCCATAGCCAATTCCCAGCTAATCTCCACCCTACTCTATGCATCCCCCATACTTACCAACCTTAGACAGACAGACCTACCCAAGCTGGATGCTTGTTGCAACAAAATTGCTAAATATGCCAGTGGAACTTCCTACTGCAGCCATCATTGTATCTCCCTTAAAGAACTAAACTGTCTAGAACACCCACAACTCCTTCACTTTAATCAACTCACTCATAAACTTATTAACCACCCCCATAACATCCCTTCCCTTCAAACCCTTCTCCAACCCTATCACTCCACTAGGCCCCTAAGATCAAGCAACAAAAATCAACTCACTGTTATCAAACCCAAAAACTCAGCAGGAGAAGCCATATTTTCATGTACCATATCTAAACTTTGGAACAATCTTCCACCCTCTATAACTACTCTACCTTCCAGCAGCCTTTTCAAGACTGCGCTCAAATTCCACTTAAATTTGCACTGGCTTTGTCCTTGTTCTAATCCAGACTAACACCCCCACCCTTACCCCCCCCCCCACCTAGACTCTTAACCCAACTATACCACCGCCACTACTAACCACAGTCAGAATTAGCTAGTTGTCTTTACATACTTTAAAATCTTGTCTGACAACTTTGTTTCTTGTTTATAATATTAGTAACAATCTTAACTTGCAACATTTACTGTAGATACTGCTGATAATTAATATCTTGTTATTGTATTAAAGCCAACAACCTGTAATGTTGTTTACTACTGCTGCAACTTTGTATCTCTATCATGTACATGATGTGGAGCTTTTCTCCCCGGGCATCTGCTGAAAAAGGACCTGCGTCCAGTCGGAATTTCCTGGTAAACAAATGTAAATAAATAAATAAAATAAATGTTTATTATAGTATGTGTTGTCATTGGGCAAAAATGTCACTTACATACTTACATTGTATTCATTTAAGAGTGAAAAAATAAGAAAGAGAGTTAAAAAATACCCTTGGTAGCGCTTCTTTTAGAAATACATCAGTAGTAGGCAACTCTGATGCAAAGCCTTCATTTACAAAAATGTGCATTATATAGAGTTAGTCTCACGGTATGCTTTTTTTAGTTTAATACACAGATGCTCTTGATAAGCAAAGAATCATGCCTGTAACTGTATTAATTCTGGTAATTTTTTAACTACAATTACTGGGTGGTATGGGACACTTTTCCTACAACTAATCTAAACTGTACGATATGGTTTCTTTAAAATATTAATGTAAATGCTACTAGATTTCTTCTAGAAGTACATTGCCTTCTCTCTTGATTTTCTAGGAATGCAACATGAGGGCATTTTCCGAGTGTCTGGTTCACAGGTTGAAGTGAATGATATCAAAAATGCATTTGAAAGGGGTAAGTTGGTCTTTTGTTTGTCTTTTACCTTTATACACTTTATTACAGTTATTGTATACCCCATGAATTTTGTTCCCATTTACTTAGTTTGTTAGGTGAACCCTTGTCTCCATTTCAACCAGTAAATGTGCAAAAATGTCATGGGGGAGGGGGTGGGTGGTCTGTATGTTTGACACCAATACTGAAAGAACTTTACTTCTGAGACTAGAAAATACACTAATGTCCTAACTGTGTTATGTAGAAGAGGGAATAGAACAGCTGTTACTTTACCTCATCTTGCCTTAATGTATACTTCAGTTTGACAGCCATAGCTTTTTATGGACCCCTAACATTTTCTGGGGATGGTTTCCTTAACTAATGTACTTAGTTAATGGTAATTTAAGAAAGGGCAAGGTATCAATTAAGCAGCGACATTAACACTGTTAATCTGCAGAAGAAGCATTGATCTTTATTTATTTGTTCATATTTACATTTTTATTTTAATAACTGATGAACCTACATGTTATTGAGGTGGTGTGAAATGCCACATTGAAAGACTGAAAAATACATTGTCACTGCCCACATATATTACATTGCACTGGAGATATTGCAAGATGTTTACTAATTATGGAAGCATAAAATATTTCCATCTGAACATTTGTTTGTGTCTTTCGGCTTTTCCCGGTTTGGGGTCGCCACAGCGGAACTCCGGTCCGCTAATGATTGGTAGATGATTTTTACGTGCCGAGTTACCAGCCCTGACGCACAACCTTCAACGAAGGTACGCCCATTCACGCATGTCTCCACGCAGAAGATGCTCTAGCTGAGAATCGAACCGGACAGTGTCTTACTGTGAGGCGACAACGCTACCGCAGCACCACCACCGCAGGGCATTTCCATCTGAACATTAATAGTTCTGAAACTGAGTGACTTATGAACTGCTGCTTAGCAACACGTAAAACCTTGGGTAATGAGGAAGAGAATGGTCACTGATATTTGCACAGTAAGTTGTGTGTCCCGAGAGAGGCCCTCAGTATTTATGTTATTTATAATTAATAGGTATAATGTTTTCATATTTCTGTAAATGTCTCAAACTAGCACAGAGAAAGGAATTTCATACTGGCATCTGAAAGTTCAAGTCCAACTGAACGCAAGTGCTCTGACACTGTGTGTGGATTGTGCAGTTTAAAGGATATGGCAAGTTGTGTAAAACTAGAGAAAAATATAGCTTTCAATTTGTGTGCATTATAGTATATTGCGGTACTGATTTGAAGACTCTGAATGCACTTTTATTACAGTAAAGTGGAATTTGTTTAAGGATTACATTGCTGTTTGTATCCTTTTTGAAAACAGAAGATATTTTTTGGCTTATTTTTCTTAATTTGCTTTTCAGAAAATGCTATGGAGTAGAAAGATGTGTAGGCTGCTAGACATGTGACATTCCACAGCTCAGAGATGTTGTGCTGGTTTGCCAAATTCAGGTTAATTGGAGGCAGCTTGTGAGTAATTTACTGCGCTGCAATATGAATTCAGATCGGTTCATTTAAGAGTTATGCCTTAGTCTTGAAGCTCCCTGATCTTTCATCAGGTGAGTAACATCACAAATATCTGCTTCCTCATTTGTCCAGTTTACTTCTAACTTTTGGAGATACTTCGTGGTGAGTCTTTTTGATTAAGTTCTTTCTCTCTCTCTCTCTCTCTCAAATTCCAGCTTGACTTTTTTTCTCTCATAAGCTGGTACATTTGGGTTGGTCAGAAATACTCTGTGTTAGTACATGTCATGACATAAGACACCACGCTAACAGACTGTATCGAGTTGCAGAACCTTAAGGTTGTTTCCTGTTTGTCATACAGTTACTCGTGACTTACATCTTAAAAAAGTTCCCACATTCCCTGGCTAAATTAAGTCTTCGAAGTGTTCATGTGTTTTGCAAATAATGAGATGGGACTGTCACCAGCATCTTCTTTACTGCCTTGGAAAGTGCTACAATGTAAAGCAATGCCATAAATGCCAGTAGTTCAATTCACAGGGAAACATCTGTCTAACAGAGTAGCTGAAGACTGGTGGTTGTTGAAAGTGCCTATCATGAGGTCCCCCTCATTCTCCCCCCTTGTCACTTTACATAGGGTGCACCTTTAACGCTATCACATGATCATGAGATCTGTGCATGATTTTTTGCATGCTGAATTGTAAGGGGGCATAGGAATTTTGAAGGTGTTGGGAGACTCTCAGGACACAGAGGCTGTTTTCTTTGAGACATCTAAGGAAAGTGAGTTCTAACCCTTATGGCATGGTTAGAATTAGGGTTAGGGTTAGCTCACATGAGTAAGTAAAGTGGTACAGGCAGGTGAATACCCCCATGCATACTTACTGAAGTATGCCAACACTAACCCTGCTGCTGTCCCTAACACCAACCCTACAAATTACCGTACCAAAACCACTTTATCTGACAGTTCCACTTTTCAAAATATGCCTGAGTGTTCTTTTTAGTATTTTGATTTTGTTAAACAATCCATATAAGAAGTGCTAAGGTGGAAATAAGTTAATTTCTTAACCTCACTGTATCACAATCACCATGCACTGAGGTTAGGAAATTAACTTTTTTCCACTGTAGTGCGATCTTGGAGTTGCACTGAGGTTAGGAAATCAACTTTTTTCTATTGTAGTGCGATCTTGGAGTTGATATATTTAATTTACGGGGGGGGATGCAGGGGGCTTGCCCCCTGCAGAAACGTAGTAGAAAGTATGTTTGTTAGGTGGTGGTGTAGGTGGAGGGGATCCTATTCACTTGTGCAATGTAGTTTTCAGTGTTATAAAGCACACTTTCAATGTTTTGAATTTTCAGTGTTTTGAATTTTCGATGTTATGGTCTCAGTTATGAAATTCAACGTTATGAAATTTCAGTGTTATGAAGTGTGTATGTGTATATATATATATATATATATATATATATATATATATATATATAATATAGGTTTACCTTCATATCATTGATCACATATGGTCAACCCATTTCTGCGAAACTTTTAAAATTTCGAATAAATGACGAATTTTGACATTTCTGGCTGCTCCACACCTCCACACCAGTGCTACCATGGGTCAAAAAGTTGGTGAGATTTTGTCATTCGGATATGTGGAATTCGATATTTGGGACGTTCGCACTAGGGTATTCGCGAATACAGGGTTGACCATATTGAGATCAGCGTTATGAAGGTAAATATATATATATATATATATATATATATATATATATATATATATATATATATTTATGCAGACACACACGCACGTAATTTTGTATGTAATATGAATGCATAAACAGACAGCCAAGCCTATCCAGTGAGTAAAGAGTAAAACATAGATGAGAGGGCTTTTTTTTTTTTAATCTGAAGAAAGCGTAGCCAGCTATGTAATAAAGCTTGAGCTGTACCACATGTGTACCGTTATTAGACAATAAACCATTACCCGTTATCTCAATTCTGTTTATAAAATATAGGCCCCACCAAACAAATAATGAATAGAAGATGTAAGTTACAGAAAATATAAATTATATTGAAAAAAGTGAGGAAAATATTCCCTCTGATCAGACTGCTTATGTAAATTATGCAGACTTTTTTTTTATTTGTTTTAAATAGGGGTAGCAGAGCACTTTTAGGTTCAGTGCTGCATAGAAAGTCATATTTATCTGGCTATAACATTTAGTTATCTTTTTAAATGGGCTTCTGCAGAGGAAGTGTCCCATCTAAAATCAGGTTATTTTTTTTCATTAGTGCATTTCGGGTCTTGTAATAACTTTCAGCAGCAGCAGTATGTGTGAGTGAGAGGAAGCACGTAACAGTTAATTTGTAATGTAACACTGAGAAAAGTATAGATAATTAATTTGTAATGTAATTTCATTTAATTCTGTGAGACTTTTGCTAAGGCACCCTCCCCATGCACAAGATGTGTTTGCTTGAAACTAAGGTAGTAGTAAATGACTATATAACTGCATAAAATATTATGTCCAATAGACCTATATATATACTCCATTTTCCTGCTAAAAATAAATTCCTTCCCTCTGTCCACAAACCGATACTTTGGAAGGGGATAAACTAATAATGAGGAATGTTTTAAAAAGAAGACTCTGGGCAGGGTACATTTCCCACAGTTTTGTGAGATCCTTGAATATATCATTGGCATTTATTAGGAGTTTGTTGATTGATTATAATACCAAGCTTTTTGGAAGTATTGCTGAGTGGAGCCCTATGTGCTTGTCACTTGTCTAAGTAAAAGACTCAGTTTTGCCAAATCTCACTCTTTTCTCGTCATTTTTTTATTTGTTCGTAATTGCTGCTGCTCACTTTTGTCTGTTTTGAGTATGTTGAGATATCTGCTGCACTGCTCTGTAAACAGCCGAATTCAACATACACAGTTCTGAAATCTGTTTAGGAGGAAGTCTTAACACTGTTAAACTGTAAGTACCAATGGCTTTGGCTGGTGCGGCGCACAATCGTTTGTTTACATTTATTTTGCTTAAGTGGAGCATTCTTTTCTAATATTCTGTATTAGTAAGCTGTGTCATGATCTTATCTAGTAGAACGTTTTCCCCACAGAGGGAAAGTATCCTAGCAGATGGCATACATTGTAGAGGTTAATGTTTTTACTGTGTGTGCGTGTATTATGCTGTTATTCTAAAAAACAGGAGTTACTTCGGCTTGCTTGAGAATCCATTTCAGAGCATGTATCTGGTGATAAATGTTTTACTTTTAAAAATATGAATAGTTATGCATTTCATTAGATGTGTAACATTTGGAACAGTTTTATTTCAGTGGTTTGAAAGTTTATTTACTGCTTCCCTCAGAAGGATGGATCAGTAAGTCTTTGCAGCTTGTTTCAAAATGAAAGACTGGTTTTGTTTGTTTGTAATATCACTAAGCTTTGAATGTATCGCATCAGAGTTATTGCTGTCCCTTTTACTACTTGCATTCTAGGACTACATGTTGGTGTCGAAAATCTGTCTAACCACTAAGAAATATGTCACCAGAGCTGATGACGTCCTTTTCCTTCTTGCTAGTCCGAGATTAATAGTTTGATCTTGGGAGTTCTTACTGCAGAGGAAACTACATCAGTATACTTGGGTTATAGACTTCTTAGACTTTTTCACTGTGAGACTTTTGGCAACAAACATAAGTAACTTTAAATAACATCTATAGGTGTGGTAGTTTTTATGTAAGTGGTCTGTCAGTATAACATCTTTTATTTCCTTGTACAACTACAATTACTGTAATCTCTTTTTTTTGCATGTGAAATCCAAACTTTTAAAATGGGTTTTTCATTTGTTTAATATTTTGGCTGATTTTTTGTGAAAGAATAGGAAACAGATTTGCCAGCATTTTTATTGTTAAATGATAAAAAGGAAATAATTTGTACCTGCTTTTCAAGTACACATACCATGCAACACATTCATGAGCAGCGTAACCCTTTTGCCTGTCTAAATACCATAACTGCCATTCTCAAATTATTCATCCAGGGCAGTGTTAAAATAGGTTAGCAGGCCTTTACAGATTGCAAAAGAAAATCACATTCATCCATTGCTCTTTCCAAGAACAAGTTAATCTGTTATCTTAATGATAAGATCACAACAATCTTATTCAGTCTAATCTGAAATATATATTTTCACAGAAAAAGGGGTCATTCACCGTTTTAAAGAGCTATGTCTGATCATCTGTCTGTGATCTGAAAGTTATGGAAAACAAGTTATTGTTGCACAATTTTTTCCTGTCCAAATATCACTTTATATGAGGTTTTGCCGCGCTGTCTGACTTCAGTAGTCTCTCTTTTTCTGTTTGTAAATGGATACTAAAATAGGCTGCTAAATTTAATTTTCAGTCTTATTAAAGAGATCTGTGCAGTTCTTAATTGGTTCTCCTCCATACATTTAATACATTTCTTCACGTAAGTGCATAATTAAAAGAAAAATAAAACACTGCAGATTGATATAGAGGCAGCAGCAGCACCAATTATATCAGAGACCATGAGATATTACACATTATAGCATTATGCATACTGGAGCCTGCACCAGTAGCATAGCGGGATAAAGAACTGACTGCACGAAGCTGCCTGATGATTAATGACTCAGAAGCTTCACATTGTGGGCAGGTAGTATGGGCCTGCCTGTCCGAGTTTGAAGAAATGCTGGTCACTCCTCCCTCACCCCACTCTTGTGGGACTCTAGCACTGTTAGAGGCATCTTAGAATGCTGTGTGCCAGTGCAGGAAGAATGTGGGCATCACCCCCCCATCTGCTCGGAGTAGCCCTTATTAGTGCATGTGAAGGAGCATGCATGCATAGATGGTCCTTACAGTGACACAGGTATTCATGTTACTACTAGGAGAGGGGATTAGGACATTCAAAACAAAGACAACCTTACAGTCTGGGTGCTGGAGAGGGCACAAGCTAGTCTGCCGTCTGCCATTATGAGTGTAACAGACTACCATACAGGGTTTCATAGCTTACAAATTTAAAGATTTATGAAAAACCTGTTGAAAGATTTAAATGTGATGGTGTACTTAGATTATTTATTAGCTACTAAAAGGTCAGAAAATGAGCATTTCAGTAACTTTGTGAAAGTACTGTGGGGAATGCAAGTGGGTGTTTTAAGAGTAAAAAAAATCGTAATGTGCAAATTGCAGATTATTTGGGGTACGTTTTGGATGAAAAAGAAATTGATCCAGATTGTAAGATAAAAATAATTCATGAAGTACCCTCCCCTCCCCAAAGTGTGTGAAAGGTTCACAAGCACTTCTATGCCTGGAAAACAGTTCTGATAATTTTATGCTTAACCTAAGGATGGTGTTAGCATGGTTTAATAGCTTGGTGAAGAACGGTGCACAATGCAAGGAAATCATTTAAAAGGTTTGAGGGATAAGTAATGTGATAGTGTTATATGTTATAACATATGTGATATGTTAATGTGATAGTATTATGACCAAAGTTCTACCACTTATATTAGCTTGCAGCGCATCTGCGTATGGTACTGGATTGCAGCATGTCTGCATGTGGTACTGGCTTGCTGCACATCTGCATATGGTACTGGCTTGCAGCGTGTCTGCATACAGTACTGGCTTGCAGCGCGTCTGTATATGGTACTGGCTTGCTGCACATCTGCATATGGTACTGGCTTTCAGTGCGTCTGCATACGGTACTGGCTTGCAGCGCGTCTGCATACGGTACTGGCTTGCAGCGCGTCTGCATACAGTACTGGCTTGCAGCGCGTCTGCATACGGTACTGGCCTCCAGCACGTCTGCGTATGGTACTGGCTTGCAGAGCGTCTGCATATGGTACTGGCTTGCAGAGCGTCTGCATATGGTACTGGCTTGCAGAGCGTCTGCATATGGTACTGGCTTGCAGAGCGTCTGCATATGGTACTGGCTTGCAAAGCGTCTGCATATGGTACTGGCTTGCAGAGCATCTGCATATGGTACTGGCTTGCAGCGCATCTGCGTATGGTACTGGCTTGCAGTGCATCTGCGTATGGTACTGGCTTGCAGTGCGTCTGCGTATGGTACTGGCTTGCAGTGCATCTGCATATGGAATTAGAGCCTTGTTTCAACATGTTATGCCTTCAGCAGAACAGAGACCAGTTGTAAATGTTCAAGCTGGTAGAGAACTTTCTAGAGTTTAAAATTTTATAATGGAAGATTGGTCTCATTGTACGAGAGAAAGTATGTTACAAAACAAGTTTTATGGTGTATGTTATATGGAATATGAAACTTGTTCAGTATAAAATGAGAATAGCGGTTGTATAAGAGCTACATTCTTGGTATCCAGGAACTGTGGGGAAAAAAAAAGAAAACCCTGGCTTAAAATTAGTTTGATAGCCAGATATAAATAGTGAAACCGAACATATATTGAAAGAATATGTACCTTGTAAGATGAGCAAAAATGCCTAGACAAGCTTTTCTGCATGCATGGGAATCTCTTGGGAGGATGTTGAAAAAGGCCGCATATGAATTTTGTGGGTCCATGTATGAATAATGGGTTTGCAGTTGTGATGGATGCATACTGAAAGGGATGAGCTGTATTATATGACCAAGATTAGATTGTAAGCTACAGAGAACAGATAGAAGACTGCTGCTTATGTTTTACCAGAACGTTTTGTTACTGATAATGGCACTGGTACTATACCTGAAGAACTTTATTTTATTAAACAGAATTGAGTTGTTCATTCTTAGTGCATCACAAAATCCTTCTACAAATGGTCTCATTACTCAGTCTCAGTGAGCCTGTCTCAAATTACAGAAAAGGCAGAGAGTACCACCATAAGTTCCTTAAATACTTTGAGCCAATGTGCACTATAGGTGTATGGACACCACCAATACACAAACACTTGATATAACCAAGGATTGGCAGTAGTACATTCGTTTGCTATTAAATTTCTAATTACACATATGCCTTGAATGGTATTGTGCATTTAGCCACATTACATATAAATCCAGCATCAGATAGCAAAATGTTTGAAGTTTGCAACATTTTCAGACTTGCTTGGGTCTCACCGGGGAGGTTTGCCTCACTGTTTGAGACGCACTATTGTAGCAGAAAAGTGGTTTTCCTCATTTAAGGCTGGAGTAAAATAGGTGTCAAATGCAGTTTTGAATCTTGTGATATTTATTTATTTATAGCCTATGCCACAATTTAGAGCCCCATCCACTTGTTCTACAGGTCACTGATGCTTAAAATTATTCTTTCTTAGGCTTGCTCGAACCAGGTGATCTGATTTATATCAAATGTCAGTTTTGCTGTAGGAAGGAATCAGTAGTATCTGCTGTGGGAAGGAATCGGTAGTGTCTTCTGTAGGAAGGAATCGATGGTGTCTGCTGTAGGAAGGCATCGGTAGTATCTGCTGTGGGAAGGAATCGGTAGTGTCTTCTGTAGGAAGGAATCGATGGTGTCTGCTATAGGAAGGCATCGGTAGTATCTGCTGTGGGAAGGAATCGGTAGTGTCTTCTGTAGGAAGGAATCGATGGTGTCTGCTGTAGGAAGGCATCGGTAGTATCTGCTGTGGGAAGGAATCGGTAGTGTCTTCTGTAGGAAGGAATCGATAGTGTCTGCTGTAGGAAGGCATCGGTAGTATCTACAGAAGTTTGAGCTTTGTAACCGGGCTATTACTGAGTGACAGAAGGGAGGTCTCTGGTGGATTACTTGTGTAATAACTGTGGACATGTCCGAGTTCACACTTTTGTGGAAGTAATAGACATGGATGTGAGTTAAAGAAGACACACTGACATTTGAGGGGCAGAGTGACTATGGATGCTAAAATTCTTAAGAAGCAGTCCGTCTACAGAAACATTCTCGGTAGTGATTGTGGAGACCTGTCGGGCACTGAAATGATCTAAACCTTTTACAAGAGTCTGCCCTTCATAGATGAGAGTCTGGCACAAGTCTGGGTACTTCTTAAACCCCTTTTATAGAGTATGTAAAAGACAGTAATGCAGTGACGGTGAAGTATATGGACTTTTTCTCGCCATTAAGGAGCAGTAGTTTACTTAGTAAAAAGCCTCTGAAGTGCGATTTTACCCTAAGTGAACGAAGTACTGTGTGTCTTAATTTAAAAGATGAGTGATGTATTACTGAGCTTTTCAGCCATGCTTCAGTTCCAGGCATCTTAAAAAGCACCCAAGTCTGCAGTGTGAAATGTTACTGTGCAGAACTACAGCATTCTGATAGTGAAGAGAGTATGGGTATGCATGTGTTCTTTCTCAATATGTGTGCATTTTATGTTGTATTTCCTTATTTTTTTTAAGTGAGTAAGCCCAAGTTTTGTAATACAGAGGTGACTCGAAAGCACTGTTTGGTAAAGTAAGTTGCTCAGAGTCACAAATGGATGATGAGGTACTTAAAACACAACTAAAGGATGAAACTTATTATTTTAACTTAATAGGCTTTACTTAGTATGTTTAGGAGCACAAGCTATATGCATTTAAAGTCTGATTTTTTCAGCAGAACTATCCCTGAAATTTAGACCTCAAGATAAACTAAGAGTTGAATCTTCTGTATCCTATTAGATGGCATACATTGTAGAGGTTTGAAGGTGTATATGGTATTTAATCATTTGCAACATGTGTAATGACAAGACTTGGTATTTTGAGGAACAAAGGTTACATGCACTCTGGATTTATAGATCAAGGACTAGAGCTCATTATTTAATGCACACTTTAAGCACAGAGGGCAGTACTGACTGTGTTAATGAAATAAAATGATGCCACACATTTCTGTATGGTTCACAAAATTAAAAAAAAATGGAGTTCTGAGTTAAACAGAGTTTAGAATTACTTTTGCTGCATATTTGTTCTAGCCATGTATTTTTTATTTGATGCAGCGTGTTAGCAAGTTTCAGAACACAGCAATTCTTCAAAGGTTGGGCATTTGTTTGGGAGCTGCATTTTCCCCTGATTGAATTTATTGTGTTTATAATTGTCCCATGAGCTGGCCATTCATCTAGCTATTTGTATCTAAACATCCTATCTGCGGCACTACTCTGAGTAAGGAATATTTTTATACTTCCTGTTAAGTACGTGCTTTGTTCATTCAAAGACCTCACTATGAGTTAGCTTGTTCAGCAATGTTTTCATGATAGGTTGGTTATCAAAACTGCAGAGAAAACACTTGGTGCAAATTCACCAGTATTTTTATTTTTCATTTTTCAAACTGTTTCTCTTCTGTAGCACGTGACAATGAGTAGGATGACCTCCTGTGTTCATTTCTTTTAGCATGCGGAAAGGGAAATGCATGTCTAAAGCTGCTTGTTGCGGGACCTGCCTACTTTATATTCCGCTTGGTATTGCCCTGTTATTGCCCTGTTTATGTTAACAGGTTACCAGGGTGACTGTGTAATGGTATGGATTTCCCTCCAGAGGAACAGAACCTCCACACCATTACTTAGTCTACGTATACCCAAGTTTGCACCCAGTAATTCAGGATTCATTTCTCATTTCCTGTGTAGCACGTACACACTGCCACTGCTTACATTGTTAAGAAAGTAACATTCATCAGATTTTTTCTGTCAAATGTAATATTAGTAAAGACTGAAATACAGCTTCAAATGTGTTTGCAGAGGTAAATGATTAATAGTTCCTCAGTCAGTCATAAAATACATGAACAGCATGCTAATGTTGTCTGTGGTGATTTTGTCTGATAACACTGAAAATGATTGGCAGAGGCCTTGTATAAACAAATGATTGTATTCATAATGATTGAACGTTCAAAATGTTGACCATCAAATAGTCCAGACCAATACATGAACTATTGAGTGATAGCACATTTTCAGTGCGTGTGTGTTCTAAATATGATAAGAACTGCTAATCTTCACTTAAAACCAAACTAAGATTACTAAAAGAACTCACATTGCACAGCAAAAACTTATCAGTAAACCGCACGCGCAGACACATACACACACACACACACACATACCGTTGACTCTGTATAAAACAAAAGATGCTTTAGTTTGGTGGGGTCTTTGTCCTTGTATCCCCTTACTTATATATAGTAACTCTATGATTACTCAACCTCCACTTAAGGGCAATCAGCCCTATGTAGTGCACCCTATTCCCACATGAGCATCATCCAAAAATGCACCTTGATTATTTGAATGTTCAACCAAACACACTTGCAAAACTGTGTGTAAGATGTAATAATAATAATAATAGCAATGCATATCTGGAAACACTCAATATAATTGTACATCCATAATATTGAATATTTTCATTGCTAGCCGAAGTGGTTGAATATCGATTTGATCGCTTCTGCTGGTGATACATTGTGGGAGTTGGCAGAACTGTGGTGAGTGGGAATTTGAGCTTCCCCCATTGTTGTGTGATCTGGTTTAAATATATAATAAGCATGGGGAGTGAAGGGAGGCAGCCCCCCTTGCAAAAAACATAAGTCTCCTCTCCTTTATTTTGAGTTTAAGTCCTTTAGGATTGATGTTGCTCACTATTTTTGTACTTCGATATATCAAAGTATGTGTGTGATATATACACATATATATATATATATATATATATACACATGTACATACGCACGCACATGTGCATGATTACACACACACACACACACATATATATATATATATAGTGTGCGTGTGTGTATATGGATCCATACAAAATGATGTTCAGAATGGGTATAGAGCACAGAGAAGAAATATCAGTCACAAAAATGCACCCCTTCCAGAAAAATAGAAGTACATAAGCTTTTTATTGTGAAACCCTGGTTTGCTCTGGACATTATAATAAATGCGCAATTTTCCTGGAGCTGCTGTATACATGTATACCTATTGTTTAACTGTAAAATGTGCCTATGAAGCCTTGAATAATAATTCATGCACATTTCACCATCTTCTGGTATAGAACTGAATGTTTAAGATTGTAGTTTAAATTATTTATTGTTATTGCACTCTCTCTTGAGTTCTTTTACATACGTCTTTGTTTTTTTCCCTGTTCCCCTCGTTTTTAATTAACACTTCTCAGTTTTTCTCATTTCTACTGCTCCATCTGCTGGTGTTTATACCTTAATGTACACCTTGTTGTCTAGAAATGGCTGTGTGTGTGCATTGCTTAAATCTGATCTATTAACTGATATGTATGAATTATTTTTTGAGGAAATAAGAGGTGGTTATGTACTTTGCTTTACTCGCTGCCTTAAGACTTCCCTTTACTATGCATCACTGTTATTGATAGTAGGGTAAATAGATTGTGACATTTTGCAGTATTTATATGCAAGCAGTTGTTTCATTGTGCAGTATTTGCCTGTAGTTACTAATCTGCAGTGTTGACATCGAAGAGTCGTCCTTAAAGGCATTACATATGGGTTTATCCTTTCCAATAGTCGGATTTTGGTGTCTTATTCGAAGGTTCCCATGACCGTACATTGCATGACTGCTGATCTCCACTACTTACCAATTCTTTGCTGCTGCAACAGTCTGAATCTTGATTTCCTGTTATGTAAAATGTTTGTCTGTACAACCTTTTCTTTAAAGTTCTTCGTGGCATCTGGCAATCAGTTCTGCCTGGCCTTTTGATTTGTGGTGCAAAGAAGCTTCTCAGGTCACCTGCAGGAGAGTCCCATCTTCTGGCTCAAGAGGAAGACTGGGGGTTTGTTAACAAGAACTTGTTTGGAGTATTGGTCTAGGCCTTTTCCACCCTAGTGGTTAGGCCATGTGTTGCAGTGCTATTCTCATTGCAGAGACAGGGGTCCCCTGCTGGTTAGTTGGAGCTTGAACCCTTTCTGGTTCTTGCTCACAAGCGAGTCTAATGTGGGGGATGATGTATTTTGAAGTTCTTGCACCATCTTTTCCTCCATTCATTTGATCTGATCTGGTGTGCAGCTTGATCTTGAAGTGCAGTCCGTTGATCACCTGATCACAAATTGATGGAATTCTTGACCATGGTTTCTCTTGGAATCTCTCCCAAACCCATTTGACTTGATTGTTCCCAAATGAGGAGAGGCCAAGGTCTGTGCTCCAGATGTAAAACATCAGAAACTTATTTGATACTTGTTGGGATATTGAGCCATGGTTCAGGACTGACACTATTAGGCCCATTGTTCTAGTGCCAGCTACAGATCCAATACAGACATGTGTCTACCTTGGCTTTTGTGTACTCACTCATGTCTGTCAGTCACATACTTGTATATGCATGAACCCACACATGGAGTGCTGTTAGAACACAAGGTTTTTTTTCCTCTTGGGGTTCCTTTGAGGGAGTCTCTGAGTTGCTTTGAGACTCCTTTCACTGATGTAGACAGGGACAGTGAAAGTTCCTCCTGCTCTCCATTTACCTTTCATCAAATGGTCTGTCATTTTAGGGGTACTTATGGGTCTAGACGTCTAGCATGTTTTGGCTTCTCCTCCTTCCTGCGGGAACTTCAGCAGGGAAGGAGTCATGTAACCCATTAGGCATTTCCCTTAATGATGTCCTTTAAAAATGTTTTCTTAGAAGCCTGGAGGTACCCTCATTGTACTGCTGTGACCTTTAGGTCAACACCTGCTATGACCAACTGACTGTGCCCAGTGGTGAAGCGGGACAAAATCCTTATTGCATCCCAGGAAACCTATATTTAACTGGTTGCACAGGGACTGGATGGGATGGTATTGGACAGGAGAGAGTGGTAATGAGGAGCTTATGCCAGCTCACCTATACTGAGAGGAAAGTGGCAGCTTATCTCACTGCACTGGAGATGTCTGCAAGAATGCAGATGAGTTCTCTTAGCATTAACAGTCTAGTGTGTCTGCACTGCAAGAGGTGTACCTCTTGGCTGGGAGGTTGCACTTTTGCTGAAGCATGCATGCTGGACAAGGACAACAGGTAGTGGTGAAAGGTGTTAAGGGTGTAATTGGTAGATGATGGAGGGGTAATGCAGTATCAGCATTCAAATGCGAATCTCATACTGTATTTGTGGTCATGGGTGATGAGTTTGAGGCTGTGTGGTATTAAGTTCAGTGGGATGCGTGTTAGATTTATAGTAAGCAGTCTGCTGCAGTTTTAGCATAGAAGTAAACTGCGGTTTTTGGTTTCCAACTTGATTTTGGAAGGATTTTTTTTTTTTGTCATTGCTCAACTTAGAATTAAGGGGGAGTGCCTGACCTGGGATCTTTGTCAGATAAATTGGCTATGGTTCTGACTCCACTTGTCTGAGAAATATCCCATTGCTTCTGGCCCACTGTTATGTGGGCTTCCTGTTGGCTCTGGTATTCTTTACTTGATCCCGCTACACTGGTGTATGGACTTCCTGTTGGCTCTGGTATTCTTTACTTGATCCCACTCCACTGGTGTATGAACTTCCTGTTGGTTTTGAGTTCCTTTACCTTGATGCCACTTCACCCAGAAGGGAGTCTCCAGATTGTTTTTAGTATTGGTCATATCTCCCCTTTTCTTCATAGGCAGAGAAGCCTGGAGAGGGAAGAGGTTCTTTGTTGCCTGAGTGCACATGGTCTGTTCGTGTGTTTCCAAAAGAAGCTGTTCTGATTTTAATGAGAGATATCACTGATTTGATTGCTTTCCTCCAGGGAAAGAAGGATTGGCAGTTGCCAGAATTGACATTTCTTGGTTGATTGCCATGGGTTTTCTTTTCTGCTCTCAATAGTTTCACCCATTGATCTTTTTTGCACCCAGACTCTGCTATGCTGTGGAACTGGCAGCCTCCAGTACTTGTTTTTGTCTTTATTGGAGGCATCGACATCATGACATTCTGGTGTCCTGTTTCCCTTCTTTTAAACATTATTGCTTTGACTGTAACTCTGTGTTGGGCAGCTCGTGGTGGTGATGTATTCCAAGGCTTGGACCTCTCTTCTCTGGTGATCCATCTTTTTCTACTCCAGTGGCTTACAGCTTGTGTAGGAACTATGAAGGATGTTTCACTAGTCTAGATGTAGCAGATGAGTTCTGAGAGAGGGCCGTCCTTGATGAGTCAGAAATACCCTCACCTAATCTCCTCCTGTCAGCCTCAACTGCTGAGTTCCCAGTTTGTGTGACAAGTAGATGTCAGTATAGTGCTTGTAAACAGTGGGATATGTAGGACTTTACTGTTTTTTCTTCGTTTGCAAGAAGGTGCCAGCTAATGGCTACCGGATGAACTGGTGAGTATGAGCCATTGTATGATGAACCAGAGACACCAGATGCAAGGTAAAGCCTGGTAATCAAAAGAAATATCTAGATTGATCCAAACAAAACAGTTAACCAGTCACAGCACAGCAAAATGTACATTGTTGGATGCAGAAAAACTTCCAGCACTTCCAAATGTATATGAAAAATCAGTTTAATTCTTCATAAAACAAATAAAAAGAGATAAGCAGTTTCACAGCCTTTTAATACCAGCTGCTTTATCAGATCTAACAAGTAGCAAACAAAAGAACATTTAAAAAGGTACAAAGTTACCTCATCAAATCACGTGACTTTAATAAGGGCATTAAAGGGACCGTCTCATAAACCTATCCCCTTGTCAGAATTGCAGGCTGACAAGGGGATCGGTTTAAATGAGACTGTCCTTTTAATGGAAAGCTGTGAAAGTGCTTGTCTCTGTTTTTTTATTTGTTGTTTGAAGAATTAAATTGATTTTTTTATATATATTTGGAAATGCTGGAAGTTTTTGTCATCCAATAGCAGTATACATTTTGCTGTGCTGTGGCTGATTATCCGTTTTGTTTGGATGACCCATTGTGTGTTTAAGTGGTCAGTATTATTTTGTGGTATATATTGTCTTAGCTGCATTTATCTGGGAGTATGGGAAATTACCAAAAATGTACTACATTCTGAATGCCAAAAGATGAACCTAGCTGTGAGAACCCATCAAGGAGGGGGTTTATGTAGCAGCTGAACTTTTAAGTTTTTTTTTCCTGTCTCCATCGAAAAGAGAGACTCTGTCCAGTTTAATCTATCCAAGTACCAGTAAATGAATAAAAGAATGCTGCATTACAGTATTTTTCCATATCCAAGGATCACTGGGACAAATATCGTATTCTAAACTTGACAAGCATGAGAGAATACTGGGGGCATGCTCTGTACTTTCACAGTGAACATTATGGTCTGACCCTCCAAACATTTCATTTCCCCGAGTCCTGCTTTGCCTTTTTAAAATAATCTAACCTATTCATGAGTGGTGGACATTGTCACACAATAGAGGGCAGGTAAGCAGCAATGTTGTGGTTAGATGAGGGACACAGGATCTGAGTAGGGCATATTCTTTAAAAGGGAAGTCTTGATAAATGAACATTTTATATAGAGAGAGAAAGATGTAAAAAAAAAAAAAAAAATTGTAGTTATACCCTGTGGAGAGTCAGGCTGCAGACTGCCACTACAAGCTTTCTTTTGGAGAGCCAAGGAGTGCATATTAACTGTCAGTTTTTATTGGGGGGGGGGGGGGGGGTTTGAGAGTCATGAGACTTGAGTCAGTATCTGTAAAAGACTGTGGTCTAAAGAGTCAGGATTCTGCATAAGTTCACAGTACAGAAGTAGACTGTTATGATTTTTTGACCAAACAAAACTGATGCATGTTGATTAGTAGCGTCTCAGCTCTACATTGTTCTTATCTTTGTTCCTGGTCTTATTAACAGGAGAAGACCCACTGGCCGGAGATCAGAATGATCATGACATGGATTCCATAGCTGGTGTTCTGAAGCTCTACTTCCGTGGTTTAGAACGCCCCCTTTTTCCAAAGGAAATCTTTCATGACCTTGTTGTGGGGGTCGGTACGTAATAATTTTCTTATCCATCCCTTTTTACAGGAAAGGCCAAAGCACTTGTGTAATGACTATAATGTATGAGTGCATATTCTGTGTGCTGGTCATTAGATTTGCAGTAGATTATTCAGCTATAGCCTCTTTCTTGGTACATGTTATGCAAGACTATATTCTGATGTTTTTCATGTTTCACTGTTGCAGTCATCACACTTGGGTTATCTGCCTGCAGGTAGCCCTCAGTCAGCCCGAATACCAGAGTCTTGGGATTTCTACATCGGATGCTGTCACCTCTTCCATGACATCAGGTCATCGGGTATAAAACATGCAGCTGATGCCATTACATCAGCTTTTCTTGCCGTGCGGGAGCCCAAAGCAGAAGCAGTTTGCAAGTGCTGATCAGCCGCTAACTGAAATTTTCATTTTTCCAGTTTCAAACCTGAAGTCTTCTAAAGCTAAGTACCCCGTTGGGGATTCTTTTTTCTTGCTCTAACCGATATCAGAAAAAGTTAACAAGTGTCTTCCCTGTGGAAAGCAAATACCTCACAGAGATTTTCATTCTTACTGCATCACCTGTTTAGGCCCAGACCACGACGCCCTCGCTGTCGGTTTTGTGCCTTAACGCCCAAACTATTTGTCGTCAGGCTATCTTTGTTGCTAAATTCTTTCACTCTCATTCTCTGAATTTCGAAATATCTTCTGTAAGCCATCTGACTACCGATCTTCCAAAAAAAGTAAGGATAAAGACAGAGACGGACCACATAGGTCCAAAACTGCTGATGACGCTTCCATTAATCTAGTCGCCAGTCCGCCGGTACTCAGTGAGGCGGTTTCCCAGCCCCTGATACCCACTTCTACAAATTTGCAGGCCTCTGCTGAGACCCATTCGGAGTCCGGTAGGCTGCGAGATGCTTCTTCGATTATGGAACCTGAGAATGCCTCTACCTTGGATGGGTCCGGAGCTGCTGTGCAGGCACCGGCTTCTGAGGGTGTATTCCAACCTTCCAATGTTCATATTAAACCAACTACTTCATTTCAGACTAAAACAACCGAGTATCACAGGCCCAGAGTTTGCACTACGCCTAGAAAACTGACTACCAAAGCACATACTCAAGCTCCCATGCCACACAAACAAATGCTTAGAATGGCTGAAGACTTTATAACTCTAATTAGGGGAAGCCAGCCTTCCTCTCTAAAAGACAAAGAATTGATTTCCCTTCTGATTCAACAGACCATGAGTCCGATGATTGTGATCCCTCTGATTACCAGGACATACCCTTATCTACCTATGAGGATTGAGATGCAGAGGATTCCATTCCCTCTGCCTCCCCTCCAGAGGACTTTTCTTTTGGTGAAACCTTGCATACCCTTAAGAGAGCATTTCTGCTGGGAATGCCAGGACTACCCACAGTCCAAAAAGAAACTCAGAAAATTTTTAGACTTGCCTCAGCACAGGCCTCTAGCTATACCCCCTGTCCTGGATATTGTAGATGATAGTTTCATGTAATCCAGTCTTACTCTTGATACTTTATCACCAGCTCCTAGAAAGTCTGACAGGTAGTACAGGGTACCTGACTCTCACAAATTTTTCTTTAAGAATCCCACTGCGGATCCAGAGACCATTTCCCAGGAACCTAAAGGTATTAAGGCTACTACAGCCAAAAACCCTACCCCTTCGGACAGGGATTCAAGGCCTTTGGACAGAAGGGGCAAGATGGTATATACCTCTGCAACTATTCCCATCAGGGCTTTAAATTGCCAGTTTCACATGTTGAAAGTACCAGCAGCATATTATGGAACTAATTAAATAAAAAATGTTGCTTCCAGATTTTGCAGAAAATAAAGATTTACAAGAGTTAATGCATTCTGCAAACCAAGTCAGTAAACATACTTTGCAGTTTGGCTTTGATGCCTTAGAAGCATCTTGCAGGGCTGCTGTCACTGGGTCTGTACTGAGAAGGTATGCCTGGCTGAAGGAACAAATCTTGCCAGACCATGTCAAAGTAAAATTACTAGATGCTCCATTAAACCAGGAACACTTATTTAGCACAAAAGCAGAAGAGGTTCTTAAAAAGATGGAGGAAAAAGCTAAATCTATGCAAACTGTTAAAGATTTCTTACAGGTACAGCCACATAGATTCAGTAGGCATTGGCCTTCAAAAAAATGGTCCTTTCCAGTCCCTACCAGGTCTTCTCAGCCCAAACCCAGGGGCAAAAGACCACCAAGGCTACAGTCTCAGGGTACACCGAGATCTAAACAATGGAGTTCTCCCTGCTCAAAAACAGGGAGTGGTAAGCCATCCCCTTATGGAAAAAAATCACAATGATTTGTCTGTCATCATTCCCAGCCATGCCCAGGTACTTGCACCCCTAGGAGGAAAACTCGCCCTGCATGCAAAAAAACTGGATGTCCATTACCCAGGACCGATGGGTCCTAAACATTGTATCCCAGGGATACAGATTCTACTTCTACTCACTGCCAACCCCAAACGGGTTGCCACACCAGTGGGCAGAGGCTCAAAAGCAGGTATTTCTCTTCTCAGTATCAGGGCTATTCAGTCCGTTCCAATAGAGCAAAAAGGACAGGGTTTCTACACCAGACTGTTCCTGGGTCCAGAAAAGAGGGCTCTTGGCGCCCTATCCTGGATCTGTCCATTCTCGGCACCTTCCTGGTGGTTCCAAAAATTCAAAATGCTTACACTACAACAGCTGATTCATATGCTAGCCAAGGACTCCTGGCTAGTCACCCTAGACCTAAATGAAGCTTATCTGCACATCCCCATAAGGGAATCTTGCAGGAAATATCTACGTTTCAGGGGAAGCTCTATGCACTCAGTTCTCTGCACTTCCCTTTGGCTTATCTACTGCACCCAGGGAATTCACAAAGTGCCTGTCTCCAGCCATTGCATACTGCAGGCAGAGAAAAATTCAAATTTATTCATACTTGGATGATTGCCTGATTCAGGCTGACAGTCAAAAATTGCTACTTCAGCACCTGGCATTTGTAAAGAGACTTCTAACTTCTCTGGGGTACACCATCAACGAAAAGAAATCACATCTGGTGCCCAGCCAAAAGATTGTATTCCTGGGAGCAAGCTTGAACACAACTTCCCAGATGGCATTCCTTACTCCAGAAAAGCAGGTTTATTTGACAAACTACTTCAAACTAATGGCCACCAGAACCCAGCTATCTGCAAGACTGCAAGCCCTAGGGTTCATGGCCTCATGCATTCTACTAATTCCATATGCAAGACTGCATATGAGGAAACTTCAGTGGTACTTAAAAGTCTCTGGTGCCAACATTCTCAGGACCTGGAAACAATTATTCCTATAATTCCTTGTCTAAGGGCAGAGCTCCTTTGGTAGGCAGAGGCTTGCAACCACAATAAGAGACTCCCTTTCACTCAACCCCGCGCCACCCAAACCCTGACAACAGACGCATCAAATTATGCATGGGGGTCTCACATTGCTGGCAAATGCATTCAAGGCAAATGGAGCCCAGGACAAATTCACCTACATATCAATGAAAAAGAAATGTTAGCTCTACAAAATGCTCTGACAGCCTTCAAATACCTTATTGTGCCAGAACAACTCTTGATAAAGACAGACAACACCACAGTTATGTGGTACATAAACAAGCAGGGGGGGGGGGGACTCATTCCTACCCACTCTGCGGAATAGCCATGGCCCTGTGGAACACAGCCTTGAGTAACCTGCACCTGCAAGCTCAATTCCTGCCAGGCAAACAAAATTCACTGGCAGACAAATTAAGCAGAAATGTACTGGACCCACATGAGTGGAAACTGGAACCCAACTCTTTCAAACTTCTAACCCGCAGGTGGGGGACACTAGAGGTGCCCCCCCCCAAACCATCAATTGAGCAAATTTTTCACCAGAAATCCCCACAGCCAAGCATGGAAAGTGGATTCCCTATCCTTTACATGGGAAAACCTCTCAATTTATGCCTTCCCCCTCTGCCCCTCCTCTCAAAAGTACTACTCAAGATCAAACAGGTCAAACCAAGGACAGTCCTTATTGCACCAACTGGCCCCGCCAGCACTGGTACCCACTCCTACGCAGTCTGGCAGCAGTACCCCCCCCCCCAGCACCTACATCAGACCCCCTCCCTGCTGTCCCAGCAGGAAGGACAGATTTTGCATCCTCAACTGCAAACCCTGAACCTTGCAGCCTGGCTTATTCCCTGAATACACCCCCAGCAACCCTCAGCAAACAGGTGCTGGACGTCATCTTTGAGGCCAGAAGGTCTAGTACTAGGAAATCCAGTTCAGAAAAATGGAAAAGATACTGTTCTTGGAGCCACTCTCAAGGAAAGGACACAGCCGTGCCCACCTTACCTCAAATCCTAGATTACCTAGCAGAGCTGCTCCACAAAGGCCTATCCTTCTCTTCTATTAAGATTCATGACTCTGCCATCTCAGGTCATTATAATACTGAACCACCCCTCTTTTCTCACCCTCTGGTCAAACAGTTCCTGAGAGGAGCTAACAATTTAAGACCCCTAAGGAGAGCCTTAACTTTGTACTAGAGAAGCTCATGCTTCCCCCTTTTGAGCCTGCTACTACAGCACAGTTACAATTCCTCTCTTGTAAAACAGCCTTACTTCTAGCCATCACTTCAGCAAGAAGAGTGTCTGAGTTACAGGCACTAATGGCTGTGGAACCCTTCATTGTCTTCCATGTGGACAGGGTTTCCCTCAGGACTAACCCATCTTTTATGCCAAGGTGGTATCCAGTGTGGCTCTAAATCAATCCACCCATTTACCAACCTTTTTCCCTAATTCTCAGAATAAAGGGGAAAGGATCCTGCACTCTTTGGACGTACACAGACAACTCGGGTTCTACCTTGACAAGACTAAGGCTTTCAGAAAATCTGACCAGCTGCTAGTCAGCTTTTCTACAGAGGCAAGAGGGCAAGGCCATTTCAAAGCAAACTCTTTTCAAATGGATAGCACACTGCATCCATTTCTGCTACAAACACCATGGAAAACCTACCCCACACGGGATCAGAACTCATTCCACTAGGGCTACCTCAGCCTCTATGGCATTTCTCAGGGGAGTCCCTACCAGGGACATCCTGGAAATGCAACCTGCAGTTCTGTACACACCTTCACCAAGAATTACCATTTAGCTGTATTTTCTAAATCCAGAGCTGGATTTGCCACAGCAGTCTTACAAGGCCTGCTAGCCACCCCTACTATTACTTGACTGCCTCCACCCTTCCTCAGCTTTGGAAATCAACCCGTGTGTGATGACTGCAACAGTGAAACATGAAGAACATAGTACAGTTGTGTACACGTACCATAAATGTAGATGTTCGAGTGTATTCACTGTTGCTGTCCTGGTTACCCTCCCTCCAGCACCCTGACTCTTCTATGCTTTCTACCTATCCTCTTTTTGACCATATCTTATGGCTATGGTATTTACTTTTTACTGGAGGTGTTCCACACCATGTAATTTCTTCCTATTTTGGGGGCTCCTGACATCTGGGGCAAGAAAAACTGATGTAATGGCATTGGCTGCATGTTTTATACCCCCGATGACCTGACGTCTTGGAAGAGGCGACAGCATCCGATGCAGAAATCCCAAAACTCTGGTGTTCGGGCCAAATGAGGGCTACCTGCAGGCAGGTAACCCAAGTGTGATAACTGCAACAGTGAATACACTCTTAACATCTACATTTATGGTAAATGTACACAACTGTACTTTCTTTAGAAAAGTCAAACTTCTGACCTGAGATGACTTAAATCTATAAATCAGTATTTAATACGGCAGCTGCCTGAATTATTTGCAGTTGCATTACTTATCACTCAATGTGTATGTTTGCTTCTTTCATTTGTGTTGGACACAGTATTAAAACTTACAAATTACCCTTGCAGCTTTTGAAATGTCTTTTAGAATTCTGACTTGCAAGAATAATTTCTCCAAATGAATAGCCTTGAAAGTGTGCAACTACATTACATAACCAGCTCCATGCACGTTAAGTTTGTGGATTGGCGTTTAGGTGATGGGACTCAGCAGGATGCCCAGAAGGAGTAGCAGCTGACTTATTTCCTGCACTCTTTTGACCATTATGTAGTTTTATTTTGTTTGTGTAGCTATTTTATCTGGAGAAAGTCCTGTTAGTTCTAATAGTGTTTCTGTACTCAAGAGCTAATAAGTAACAGTTTAATGACTCAGAATATTCAAATTTGAGACTATTTTTCACAGTTTGTGTCATGATTTCTACTTCCCAGTTTAACTGATGATGTCTGGGACTCTAGATGTAATTTGCTTTGAACATCCCTTGCTTCTCAAAGTTATGAAATTCCCAACTTGTAAGCTGTGGAGCATTATCAGATACTACCTTAGGTATTCTGTGCCTTGCAGACATTGATTTTGGGACAGTAATGACATCCTGACTTGTAGAATCACATAACTGTCCTACCAAAGGGAAATATGAATGACAGTCCAAACAAATGAGAAACTGTTTTTCCCTATTGCATCAGGTCACCGCCTAGCTTTAGCCAGATAATAAAGAAATATGAGGTATCACTTCCTTTTTTGTCTTTGATTATATAGTATGCCGTATACTTCAGTTTTGCACTCTGTTTTGTCTTTGTAGACATTTTAGTTGACTACTTTTTCAACACCATTGTTGAATTATTACTGAAGACATAGGCAAAATACATTTATATGAAAACAAACCATATTAACATGTTCCTAGTTACAAACACTGTACATTGCTTATGTTTTTTTTTTGTATAACTGTCATCAATCCAATATTACATAAATTTCTCAGTTTCTGCCTTACCTTATGTCTCGCTTCTCCAAAACATTCTGCATGTATTTTTTCCTACACTTTTATTCAATGTAATTCACTCCTACCTTTTCCTAAAGATCTCACTTCCAGTTCTTTTATCTGTGCTACAGTACTCAGTATTTCAAATACAGGTGGTTTAGACTTTGATTTCCATTTTTTAGTAATTGCTTTTTTGGCAGCCACCAGAATTAAACCTGTCAAGGCCTTACTATGTCTAGGCAAATTAAGATCATTTATGCCAACTCAAATAAAAAAAATCATTTCCTTAGTTACACCCATTTGTTCACATAATATTTCTGAAAGAGTACTCTTTATGGAATTTATGAAGTCTGTCAACTCTCCCAAAGCATATATTCCCAGTTACCTCTTTCTTCCCGATTACATCTCTAACATTTGTCATCTACCTGAGGAAAAATTCTTTACAGTCTGCCTGGGGTACAAAAATATTTATGCCAATACTTCCAAGCAAAAATCCTAAATCTTCTACACGTTGTTGCATACGTGGGAGCTGTACATATGTCCTCGCGTTGTTTACTTGTGAATTGCTTATCCAGTCTCTCTTCCCAATCTTTTCTAACGCCCTTTGATACCTGTAGTTATCGTGTAATATTTTATATGCCCTACTAATTATCCCTTTTTAGCAGCAGCTTCTGTTCTAGATTCATCTAAAGACTCTACCAGCGCATGTCTTTCACTTGGGGTTCCCCTATCCATTTTCCATTGTCTGTACTCTGATATCAATCCCTGATAGGGAAGGCCGTCTCTAGCCTGTAGCCCAAATGTATTCGTGGCCTCTTCCATTTCTGTTACCTTTCCCTCTCTAGTTATTTTGCTCCGAATACCGTGGTTCCTTTTCCAGTTTTTTCCAGCAAATTCCTGCCCATCTTGTATACTTTTGCGCCTCTAGTTATTTTCTCCCATTATCTTGGTTCCTTTTCTTCAATAAATTCCAGCTCCCTCTTGTCTGTTCTCTGTATCCTTAACTGCAGTCAGCCCTATCACAAAGTCTCCTATCTCCATTATCATGTTGGCTTAGTTCTTAGAATATTTTCTGCTACTTTATAATATTTTTTTTTAATTTCTCCAAATCATTTGGGTTTCTAATACCATGATGGGAACGGAGCCTATTCCTAAGTCAAAGTACGATTAAAGTTCATGAAGTTAGTATTGTTTTAATCTTTGTTGTCAGCCATAAGTGCTGTTTGCAGCACCTGCAGTGTGCACAGTAACCACTCCTGCATTTCATATGGGGTTACATGTATTGGTAACATATTTAAATACGCTTGCAGATTCTTTTTTTATAAGACATGTTGCTCCTACTACTATTGGAACTGTCTGGGTATCTTTCTTTCACATTGCTCTCATTTCTGCCTGCAGATACTGATATTTTATGACTTTGTCTCTCTCTCTCTGTATGTAAGACACTGTAGTAAGTGGTTGTGGCAGTTTCAATGATCAATGCTACTTTTGTCTTCTTTTCTTGGACCACTATATCCGGTTTTCAAGCATCTATCTTTTGAACTGTTGGTAATGGGGGATCCCATGTGATGTAAACTTTATTATTTTCTATGATGCTTTGTGGTTCATGTTTCCAGTGCTTGTCAGCCACTTCAGTACCATAATGTTTGCACATCCCCAGTGCAACAGTCTTGCCACATTATTCTGCCTTTCAGTATACAGTCCTTCTGCCATTAGTGTATCACAACCAGTAATGAGGTGTGCGACTGTTTCCAATTAGGTTTTAGAAAACCTTTTGTCTGTTTCTTCCACAAGTTCAATAGACTTTGTAAACCAGCGTGTACATAGCCCATTATCTTGGGCCGCCAATATTAACCTTTCATCTCTTGGTTTGAATTCACCACTCCTTAACCATTCCTGTTTTCGTTCCTGATCAGCATGAGGTTCCTCCAGAAGTTTTCTGTACTTGCAACTATATTTAGGCATTTTCCACATTTCTTGCCTTCTCATCTGATCTTTCACCTTATAGTCTTTCTTTTGTTTTTTGGCACATTCTGTACGGCTGCTGTTATTCTCCTTAAGGATCTGCAGCTAAAATCCTACTCTCTCATTTCTTGAATTTCCCCCATTTTATCATCATCCTTTTCCACTTTGAATTATAGCTTTCTGCTTGTGTGGGGTTGGCATAATGGTTAAGTGTTTACTTCAAAAACAGAAGGTACAGGGTTTGATTCTCACCTTTGAGGGAAATTGGCTAATCTTTAAACGTACTGGAGGGATAGATTCCTGTCCCATAGACTTCCCATGCTTTGGAACAAGATTCCAATCTACATTAGGCAGAGCTCTTCACTAACACTCATCAAGAGAAACCTTGACGAGTGGGTGGGAAACAGGAAATCTATCCCGGGGATCACTTCTGTGGCTCTGCTGGACAGAGGCACAGGGAACTAATCTAAAGGGGTGGCGAAAGCCAACACATTCCGGCTAGGCTTATAAATGCCTTCGGGCAGATAGCCTAGTACCTACCTATGAACCTATGTATATGAGCCTTAACTGCATAGCTGTGAGATATCCCTTCAGATCAGGTAATTCTAAACCACATTGTCCTTTTGTGAAAGATCAGCTTATCCCACTTGATCCTTGCCCTCTTCCCCTCCAAGATAATTTCCTTCAACTCTTTATTGCCCACAACTTCTCCTCTGGTTGATAAAAATAAGCCTGACGTGCATATAAAATAAAAGGGACTAAAACATTTTCACTGCTTATATCTTGCTATCCATATCCATAAACAAGAGCTTCCAGTTTCTTACTTTTTGTATTATCTTTTGTTTAGTCTCTTCCAGCATATTCCTAGCTGTCATTACAGAATCCTTTTTATCATGTCCCCATAAATATGAGTGTTCATGGAATAATTCATGTGTGGCTACATAGTTTAAAGCTGTAGCTTTTATTTTCTCTTCAATAATTTTGTATCCCGAATTTCTGAGTCCCTTATTTTCTTTGCCAATGGATCTAAATGTAACACAAATAACAAGGAAGAAAGAGGGCACCCCTGCCTGGTTCCTCTGTTCAGACACAACTTGTCCGAGAGGAACCCCTCCCACTTTAATTTTTGCCTCTGATTTTTTATTTATTTATTTTATATTTGTTTACTGGGAAAGTCTGAATGGACACCGGCCCATTTTCAGCGGAGGCCCAGGGAGAAAAGCTCCAAATACCAATACAGTACAAAGGAGACAAAATGGCAACGTATAAGAAAACATAACATCATACATATTAAGAATACAGTCGTACATACATAGCAGAGATTAACAAATTTCTGATCATTTCCATACAAATATGAATAAATGAGAGTTATGTTTAGTTTTGTTGAGAGCATAACATTGGCTGAAGAGTTAACCAGAACTTTAGAGGACTTGTCATTGAATAACAAATATAGCTTGGGAAGTAGGGAACAATCATTTGATCCTTAGCAGAATCCTAGCAACGGTGCAGTGGTATGACTTAACTTGGGGAGTAACATGAGCAATGCCAGTTAAGTAGTGGGTTTTGAGAAGTTTTTTAAATTGGGCAATAGAGGTGGTGGAAGTTAAGTGGCTTGGGAGTGAATTCCATGTTCTGGCAATGGAGCAGGCAGAGAGATTTACCAGTATCATTTTTATGTTTGATGACATTTATGTGGTTCTGATAACTAGATCTTTAAGGTTCTAGTGGTGGTATAGGGGTGAATTAGATACTGAACTGCTGGGGGTTTTGTCAGGAAGGTAGTAGAGCTTGTGAACTATTGAAAGTTGGTTGAGTAGGAGGAGTTGAGGTAACTCAAGCCAATTAAGTTGCTTGAGGGCTGGACAGTGATGGGATCTATGAGAAGCATTAGTAGCAAACTTGGCAATCTTGTTGTAGCAGGATTCCATTTTGCTTAGTTCGGTGTGGCGAAGGTTAGTTAAGATAGGGGAGGCATAAAGGTGGATGGATAAGAGAGGAGTCCTTGCAGTAATGGCTTTGATATGTTTAGTGATGAATTGTCTGTTCCTGTAAAGGGGACCAAGCTTTTTGTTAACTTTCTTAATTGTTTGGGCTATGTGTATGTTGAATTTTAGATTATTGTCAATTTCTACACATAATAGTTTTGTGTGTGTTATTGGGGTGATTTGTATTATTATCTTTAGATTTTATGGTAAAATTGTTGTTTAGTGGAGGAGATCTACCATGGCTAAAGAGAATGAGTTTGTTTTGGGGGGGATTAAGAATAAGTTTGATGTTGGTGAACCATGCTTCTGCTAAGGAAAAGTTATTTTGGGTTATGGTTTTTAGCTCATGTAGGGTGGGGGCGGCACATATAATAGTGGTATCATCTGCGTATTGCACTGCTGAGGCAGAGAGTGAGGATGAAGCTATCTGGTTAGTAAATAGTGAGAATAGCAAAGGACCTAGAATGGACCGTTGAGAGACATCTATGGCTACTGGTAGTAGGGGGGACAATTGGTCTTGCCATAGAATTGCCTGCTGACAGTCTGATAAGTAGTTTTTGAACCATGATATGGTGGAGGAGCTTATGTTAAGGAAAGATGGTCTCTAGAAGCATACTACGGTTAACCATATCAAAGGTTTTCGAAAAGTCTAAGAATATCAAGGATACAAATAGTCCGTTGTTTCTATGGTGATTGACAATGTTGGTAAATGAGAGTAGTGCTGTGGTAGTGCTATGGGAAGGATATGGATAGCAAGTAATTTTTTAGGAGGTACTGCATTAGTTGGGAATGAACTACTCTCTCTAATATTTCTGATAAAGGTGATAGAATTGCAATTGGGTGGTAGTTGGTAAGCTCAAGGGACTTTTACCCCCTTTATGCAGTGGTGTAATATGTGATATTTTCCATTAGTGAGGTACTTTACATTGTGATATTGACCTTTTTATGAGAATGGACATGGGATAGGCTATAGCTTCTGCTGTTATCTGAAGGAAATCTGCAGGATGATTGTCAGCTGCCAGAGTGGCTGGTTTAAGTTTTTTAAGGAGTTTAACGATTGTATTAGTGGGGACTGGGTGCAGGGAAAAACTGGAGGAGTTGTTTGTTGTATTGAAATGGGTAGGGATCTCTGTAGATAAGGGGCTGCTAGCAGTATTTGGGGTGTTGGCTAGGGCTTGGGCTAGGGCTTGGGCTGTTTCAGTAAAGTATTTGTTAAATTGGGTGGGGATGTTGTCATGGTCGTTTGGTAATACAGGGGTAGGAGTGGTGGATTTTCCTGGGTTCAGTAAACTATTTATTGTGGCCCAGAATTTTTGAGGGTTGTGAGCATATATTTCCTGCACAGTTTTATGGTAATTAGTTTTGTCAATTTTTATTAGTTTTTTAGCTTTGTTGCGGAGTTCAAGATCATTCTATCTCAAGGTAGTGGTTTTATGTTTGTGAAATTGTAACCAGGCTTTGTCCCTTTCTTTCATTATGGTTTTCATATGTTTTGTTAGCCATGGGGGGCATAGTTAGTTTTGGTTCTAATGGTTCTGGGAGGTGCATGACAGTTTAAGATTTTTAGGAAGGTTGAGTTAAAGTACTGCACAGCTTCATTTAGAGATAGTTGTTTTAGGGGAGTTCAGTTACAGCATTTTAGTGACTTGATTAGGTCATTAGCTCTGAAGGTCTTTTTGTTGCATACTGCTCTGAGGATGGTTTGTTTATTGTGGTGGGATTGGTTCCTAATTAGATAAGTTGCTTGATGGTCACTCAGACTGTCAGGAAGACAGCCTGATTGTTGAGCCAGAGTGGGGTCTGATAGCAGAATCCAGTCTAAGACGGACTGGCGTTTGGAGGTTTTGTCAATTCTTGTAGGGGCAGTTATAATTTGGGTAAGCCCATGGAGGTTAATGTAGGTAGTGGGATTTTGGCTGGAACAGTCAGACCAGTCAATATTAAAGTCACCTAATAGTATGGCTTCTTGTGGAAGGGAGGATGACATCCAGTTTAGTAGGCTTTCCAGTATGGTAGTGTTATTGCCTGGTGGATATATCCACCTGCAATAATTATTTGTTTGTTGGAGTTAATTTTTAATTTGGCTAGAATTAGTTCTACATCTTTGACTTCTTGGGAATTACACTCAAATTGTTCAATAGTGAGGTGGTTTTGGAATAGTATTTCCCTTTTTTCCTGATCTGTCTCTACGTATAATATTGTAACCAGGGGCAGTCATTTCATTATTGTGATGTTCAGGTTTAAGCCAAGTTTCTGTTAACACAATGTCTAGTTTGTATAGAGCTAGTAGGGCATGAAGGTCCTGTGTTTTGTTAAGAATACGTCTTGCATTAATGTTTAAAAGGAGGAGAGATGAGGTTGGTCTTAGATATAGAGGATTTGGCTGTTTTAAGTTTGTGTTGTTAGATTTGTTGTTGGGTCCTGGATTAGGGTGAATGTCCCCACAACAAGTGAGTTTTTGGAGTAGGTATAGATAGTTTGTGTAATATCTTAGCCTGTTTTTGGAATTATTGATGGCTAGTTTTGTATGTAAGATTACTATACAGGAAGGAAAAAGGTTGGATGGAGGTAAGGTCGCAATGTGATATAGGGAAATGCCCTAGTTTTGTGGGACTGGTTATAGATTCTGTCTGCCATGGTGGTGGGGAGGTGATATAAAGTTGTGTGTGGCAGGAGGAAAGGATGAACAGCCGGAGGAGAGAGAAGGTAGTTAATGAGAAAAATAATACTTTTAGTAGCGAGGGTGAACAGAGCGGGGCAGCACCTTCCTGTAGTTGCAGCAGTGAAACGAAAAAAAAAATCAGTGAGGAAGGTCTGGTATTTCAGCACAGGAGAGAAACTTCTTAATGTCAGAGATTACTTTCTGTTTTTGTTTTTTCACAAATCTAAGAAGAGGAATTGACTGTCGGTAGGCTGGGAGCAAGGCTAGGGAGGTCAATGAAAGAGACTGTGTTAGGGAAAGGGGAAGCACTGGGTTTAAGGGTGAGAGTAGAGATTCTATGTGGGAGAAACAGGCAAGTGGTAGGTAGAGTTATGAGGGACTGTGCCCTTATATATCCTACTAATTAACCTTATTATTGTATTAGTGAATACAAGTGCTTCTATTTCCTAGGTTACTGTGTTGAATGTTTTCTCTTCCTCAAGACCCACCAACAATAGTGGTATTTTCTTACACTCTGCTTCCCTTTGGTTCATCACTGTTCTATTAATTTCAAATGTGTGCCTCCATTCCACAAAACCACACTGATCCATATCTACCCATTTTGGCAACACCTTTGCTATTCATTTAGCTATTACAGACATAAACACTTTAAAATCATGGCTTAAGATTGACATTCTTCTATATTAAGCTAGTTCTGATGGGTATTTACCATCTTTTGGTATTGGCTACCACAGCTTTCTTCCAGTATGTTGGTGCTTCCATTTCTTTTAAAATACCATTAAATCTTTCCATTAAAATCTTCCAGATCTTTATCACTTTCTTCCCTCTTGGCTTCAAAACGTCCACAGGCATGCAATCTAATCATGCAGATTGTGTGTCAAAGTTTTTATCTTGTCTCCTTCATCTTAACTGTTAATTGTGGAACCTCATCTACCTCTAATCTTGGCATGCTTTAGTCTTCCATAAATATTTCCATCTGTGCTTCTTCTTGATTTCCACATTTCTCTGCTTTGTACAGATTTTCCTAAAATGTCCAAAACACCTCAAATACATCTAAAGTGTCTGTGGTTATTTTTGTTATTGTAGGCTCCCTTAGTTTGGCAACAACCCTTTGTACTTTCTCTTGCCCAAGTTGTGATGCTAAAAGTTTTTTTGCTCTGGAGTTGTCAAAAACAGTTGTAAGATCAATTTTTTAAACTTCTGCATATTATCCAGATACTCCCTTATTTTCTCTTTGGCACTCTGCAATTGCGCTGCCTCTTGTTCTTTGAAATCCCTCTTATTCTGCAATACTTTAACCTTTATCGGCCTCTCTAAATAATTCATGTTACTTCTTAACCATATATATTTTTTCTTTTATTTCTACCCTGTTTTAAACTCATTTTCATTTTATCCCACCCACTAACTATAACCTCTGAAGAAGTTTCTGTCTTCCCTAATAACTATCGAATAATTTCCACTACCTATTCCTTCATTTCCTCTCTGTTTAACAGGTAGGAAGTGAAGCACCACTGTCTCATTTTTACTTCATTATCCTTCATTTTTATCTTAGTTGTTGGTGCACGATATAAAATTGTTATTGGATGTGCATTGAAGCTTTCAATTAAATGCACATGTTCCAGTTACTGTACTTTGGGGAATAATAATTAAATTCATGCCAAGTCCCTACTACTGAATTCACATCTTTTATACAAAATATTTTCATACATTTCTTTACAAATTTACCCTGTTTTGTTATATTTTCTCTTGTAGGGTCTCCCAACTACACCCTCGCTGTTACAAGTTATGTTCCATTCCCCAGCTGTAAATAATAACTCATGCTAAAAGCTGATTATTTATCCCAAAATGTAGTTAAACTCCAATATATCAGTTTTGGGTGGAATATAAATACATGCTAGAGTAATCCTCCCTTGCCAGTCACCCCCCCCCCCACTACTACAAATCTACCATTATCTTTTTTTCTCTTGTCTGACTATTGGAGCTCCTCTAGCAAGCAGTTTAAGTACTCCTTTTCCGTTGTCCCTGATACTCTGCTGAATAATCATCCTGAAATCCTGTCTTTAATAAATTCACATGCTCACTTCTTTCCAAATATGTTTGCTGTAGCATTGTTTTTTGTACTCTGCATTTCTTAATATAATTCAGTACTTCTATATTTTTGTCTACAGCTGGGAGATCATTCACATTCCAAAGTAATATGGATAGTGTACCCAATGATAAGAAGTTATTATTCCTATCTATTACATATGACATCTTTAAATGTTTATTTCCAGGTTTTGTGCAGCATGCACACACTGGCAGGTTGATCTTTTATACAGTCGTTTCTTGTCTCAATTTGAACCTATGTCACATTCTACAAGATCTTTTGTTTTATTGAAAACCCTAAAAAAACACTTCCCAGAACACTCCCATAGCATATAATGTAAAATAAACACACTAAACTATGTGCATCTTAAAAGAATGAACTTTAACCCTCATGATAGGAAAAATTGTCAGCTGCACCTACAGGCATTACCTAACCTAAAATTAAGGTTATCCATACTAAGTTGAATGTTTCAGTCTGTGGTCTAATTCACACTACTTGCTGTCTGTTTTAGAATCTTAATTCAACTTATAGATGTAAAAAAAAAACAACTTGTATGCTGTCAGAAAGTATTACATTTCAGCCGTAAAAAAAGTGCTATGGCTTTTATTACCTGCCCCTGTAGTGAAAACATAAAAACAAAATGCCCCCAGCTGCAGACTTCTCAACTCACATTGAACATTTATTTCCTTAAAGGAAAACTTTTCATTACATTCAGTATTCTCTTATTTCCATGCTTACACAAAAAACTTTTTAAGTTTAGCCAAGGGCTTTAATGCATACATTCGCCCATGCAAAAGTAAGGGAAAATATCAACTCTATATATATCATGTGCACTTTTACACCCCATTCCCCACCTCAAAAAAAACAAGATTATAGCATATTAACTTCAACATTGTTTTGTCCAACATTTTTTTCTCTTTTTGCATTGTAATGTCTACATTTCTTTAAACTAAAAAAGAAGGAAAAAGGGTAGTTGCTTACTTTAGTATCTTTATTACATAAAACAATAACTGAAAATGCTTTAGTATATAACGGCACGTAAAAATCAGCTACCAATCATTAGTGTACTGGAGTTCTGCTGTGGCGACCCCTAACCGGGAAAAGCTGAAAGACACAACAACTTACTGCTACTTTTTTTAATGTCCTTTGTGAACTTTCAAACATTAATGACATGAACCGGGGTATGTGCTTCTCAGTTTCACACAAAGTTTAACAAAGACATCAAAAGTCCAATCTTTTTACTTTTTCTTGTAAAGACATATTTCACAAATGTGATTGATGCTTTATATTCTCACATTTATTCACTAATTTCAGTGTCACTGGTCATCTTCCTGCTCATCTCCACTTCCCAATCTCAGACCCTGGCCCAAGTCCAAAGTACTTATGATTCTTCTAGTCCACTCCTGTGCTTTTTGCCTGTCTCTCAAGCATTTTCCTTTGGAATGTTGGAAAAGGTTTCACTGGCAAAGTTTCTCTAACTTTATTATCAGAAGAATGAAAAGCAGAGTTCCCTTCTGATTGGCTCACTTTTTGTTGAACAATCTTTTTGTATTTCCTGCTTAGCTTGTTCTGCATCAAAAATAACTTTGATCTTCCAAAAATAAAAATATTCTGAAGACAGCTGCATACAGCAGCTTGGAAATCGCATCTGCCCATCTTCATTCCCTGATTGCTGGGGCAAATTTGCTTTTCTTCTGTGTTTTGTACAATGAATAATAATTTCCCCCCAAAACCCTACTGTCTCCAGTTTTTAATAGTTTGACCTTCTGACAATGTTTTGTCAATATCAACTTTTTCTACTGGTATGATTGCATCTTTATTAATACAGGTCTTGGTTGCTTTCTCATGACCTGGTTTGGAGCATACACATATAATGTGCCCTTTCAATTAACAAATCCTGCTGTGGTGTACCAGCTTAGTTGCTTATTTGTGCTTTCATAGAATTATTACAGTTTGTTTCTTCCAGTTTCCCTGGTGCAGCAGAAAATCTCAGGTTTTTCCTGCATGTTCTCTAACTCTACCATTTTTTTCAAACTGCTCTTCTTGAGCGGTCTAATACTCAGCTAGCCTTTTCTTCATTTTGACCTCTGATTTTTGCAGTTTTATCAGTTCATCTGAATAGCTGTTTAAAGCTTATTCCATTTTCTCCAGCCTTTTGTTATTTGAGTTGATATATTCCTTCAGTGTTTTGTTTATTTTAATCTGTTTTGAGTGCATTTAATTTATTTTTTCCTCTAGATTACTGAAAGCCGTGTATTGTTCCAAACCTGGAGCTTGAATTGCATTTTGAACAGCTAAAGGATTCTTCCCAGTCTGTTTTTTCTCTTTACCTTTTCTAGTTGATTTTCTTTCAGGCTTTCTAAGTTTTTTCCTTGCTGGGCATCCAGACAGTGTACTTGCAAGCCAGTAACTGAATTTACTAAAACTGGTAGAGTTTCTCTGCCTTATTTCTGTTACTTTTTTCACTCTTGGAGAAAGCTGTTGATCAGTGTGCAGCTACCTTGTAAGTTGTCTTTGTAGACATATTGAGCCAGTAGGTGACATCACAGCCTTGTTTTGTACCTTACACTTGATCAACAGTAGACCTATTTCATTTATCTTAGATGGGATACTTTCAAGTAGTAGGAATGATTAGTCTGTCACATTTAAGTAGGAATCCTTGAATACAGGAAAGTCCATCACAGTGTAAACAGTGTGGTTTGATGAGAGTGTGGTGGTTTGCCATTGGATGATCACTCTTGTCATAATGACATCATATAGCAGCTGAAATTTTGAGTTATGTCTGAAATAACACTTGTAACTTATCTGCTGGCATTGGCGTTTGTAGCACTTTTCACAACAATTCAGTTTTATTCAGTCAAGTATACAGGTAATTGTAGAATATTTGACAGCCAAAGACTATGGCAACCCACACCTTTGACAATGCACAGTGCCTTTCTGCCTAAGTTTTTTTTTTTCACCATTCAGAAATGTCTCCATCTAGAATATTTAGTTGCTTTATCTAAGCAATCTGGAACAGCTTGTATTTTATTATATTTGTTCTCAGTCTAGCTTTACTTGACCCATAAACTTGAGACTGTCCCCTAAAAAAGTGATGCATGATAGGAATGTCACATAGGATGAGAGAATATATTGGTCACTGGAGGTGGTCTGGCTGGTATGGCAAAGTCTGAGGTGCAACTGTTCTCATTGTGATTTTAGACTTAAGGGATTCATGTGCAAAAGATGGGAGTGTGTGTGTGTGTTCTATGCTAGTCAACTCTAATTCAATTTCCTATTTAAAAAAAGGGCGAATACAGTTCCAAATGGACTCCATACATTAATAGAAAAAAAAAAAAAGAAATCTGAGCAAGTAAAAACAGACTTGCTTTCATCACCTACTTCCTTAGATCTTGCACTACAGGTAATTCTCTTCAAACCAGTGGAGGTGAGGGGGTTATCTGTCTGCTACATGTCTTGAAGGATAAATATTTGGAAACAAGACGTGGCCTGTTTAAGAATGTACCCTTTTATTGATGCACTATGTAGTGCCATTCCTATTATACCCTACACACCTCATCACCCATTCTATATCAGTTGTCACCTTAGCCTCTTAGTCAGCAGTGCATTACAGCTGTAGTGCTATAGCACCTATTTGATCCTGAACTTCAACAGTCACACAAGTGATGTTATTGTCGCCTTTCTTCATGTACGAGATGCTGAGATCAGCAGATTAAAGGAATATTTAAGTTAAAATATTTAGTCATCATGGGCTTTCTACCACAGAAGAGTGCATTTGTCTCCATTATTAAACTTTTTCCTTATTTTAATGGTCAGAGACCTAGGATATAGCTGCCACCCCGATCATTTTAATGAATGATTTTCTTTGCAGATGATGCTTAAAATTGAGACCCCTTTAATCCTTCTGTCTGGAACTGATTCCAAAACAATTAATGCTCGGAGCAGCATGCATCACCAAGTTACAATCAGTTCTATGGTTGCAAAGTCAGTGCATCACCTTCCCGAGTTTAAATTGTTTTGGAATTCGAGTGTGTCACATTCATTGCTTGGGTATAGCACTGATACACTCAGACCTTTTCCAGACTCTGTCCTGGAGCATGAGTGACTTGCTCAATCATACAGAAGGCAAATGGAAACTGAGGGACTGGAACCCTGGACAACAGGAAGAAGCTCATTAATAGCTAATAGCCTTATTCCTCTGCAACATACTAGTGGGAAGCCAATTTACTTCTAGTAAAACTGTATGCACTTCAGTATGTAGTTCATGTTTTAATTGTTTTAGCAACTATGCTGTAGGAAGTCTGAATGGAAACAGGATTTTAGTATCATGTTCTCTTATTGCCTCCCCTTTTGATGATTGAATTTTCATTACTGAATGCAGAAACAGGTTAGGTGTTCACAAGGTACATCTATGTTAAAGGAAGTGACGCAACAATAGGGTGAGTTGCATCCAGAATTAACATTTTCAGTCTGTTTAAAATCCCTAAACTTACAATGGAGAAAGAAAAGAAATCAAATTAATTTGGCACTCTCTGAGGGATAGGCTCCCACTGGAGTATGAAGAAGCTTAAAGCTGAAGCACGTGCTCTTTAAAGAGAAACATGGGGCACAGAATTGTAAGAAAGAAGAATAGTGGAGGAATTGTTGAAATCAGATATTGTGTTCTAGGAATCAGTTATGTTTGCAATAATTTGGTGCATTACCTTTCATGTTTGTGGTGTTTGGCCTCAGTCCCCGCTCCTGCCATTGTGAAGGCTGACCCTATTTACAGGTACCATGTCAGACTTGCAGGAAGTCACATGGTTAAGTGTTTCAACAAATAACTTCAAAGTGAGTTGTTTTTCTTTCGGCTTTTCCTGGTTAGGGGTCGCCACAGAGGAACTCCGGTCCGCTAATGATTGGCAGTAGATTTTTTTTTTACGGTGCCAGCTGGACGCCCAGCCTTCAACGAAGGCACACCCATTCACGCATGTCTTTCGACCGCTACTCAACCGTGTTCTTTACATATTTAATAGTCTAAAGCACCACAATAAGTCAACATTGTAATAGTAATGATTCTAAGAACTGTATCCCCTTAAAAGTTTGCATATTATGAAAAAATTATTTTAACAAGTGATTGTAATGTACTACTCACAGCAAACACCTGGTTTATTTACTCCATGTTCATGATTAAATATCTTTGAAAATGAAGTGATATTTCGCACAAGTAAGCACAGGTATTAAAAAAGTGTTCGTGAGTAAGTAAATTTAAGAAAGGGTTTACCAGTTGACATCTAAGATGCATAGTAACAGGCAGCACCCTTTCTCTGTAACTGATATCACTGCTGTGTAAGGCCTCTTAAAGGCATGCATTGCAGCTCCAATAAGTTATGACAGAAAAGGGACAAGTTAGATCAGTCCATCTACCTGGATAACAGATTACAAAAGTTGTTAGAGCAGTCTCTCAGTAGCAGTTTGTAACTTTTACATAGGTACATGCATAGTGTGCTAGATTTGGGTAGGTACATAGATCTAGTTGTTCACCTGCTTTGTGCATCATACAGTCTGGAGGTGTGTGTTACCTGAGAATTTGTGTGAAAGTATGCATGGAAGGGAGTGCATATACTCTAATACTTTTTATGTGGTTCAGTAGTGTTAATAGAATGTGTTAAGTCAGACAGCACCATCAGTCGTTCTGGTCCCATCCACCACCTGCACGCTGTGAAAATTTAACCCCTTTGTTAACAATTGCCCACGAGACATTCTGTTTTGCTTAATAGTTCTGCCACTCATTTGACCTGTCCTATAAATATGGGTAGTGGTTAGCTTATAATTTATTTCAGTGACAGTAGTTTCTTCTGCTGTTTACTTATGAGCTTGGTAGTAAGAACTGTTGTATCAGTTTGTCTTGCACTGGTAAGTATGAGATCACTGAAATTTTACATTATTTTTTCAACTTAGAAGTGTGAAAAGGATAGGGTCATAACAATATATACCATTGTTCTGAAAATCCCATCTTTGAGTGGACCCTGTGGATTATCTTGTTCAAAATTTGTTTGTTTCCTGATGTTCCTTTATTTTGGAGACCCAAGGTTTTGCTTCTCATTAGGGCACTGCCTACTCCTGTCCAGCCCTTTGTACCCAAAGCAAAGCAGTTAAAGGGGCTAGTGCAGGCATGGTGCTGAGTTGCACAATCAAGGGAGATAACATGTACAGTGTGGTAATTCCATGGTCTGCAGCAATTCTTTAAACATCCACCCACCCCAGCTCCACTGGGAAGATACATGAACAAAGTTACTTTTCTTGTGTGCAAAAAGCTTGTTTTATGCACAGACATATTTTGCTTTTGTATATACACTGGGACAGATTCCAAAACACTTGCTCTCAGTGTCACTGACCTACTCCAGTGTAAGGCCAATCTATAAAGCAGGCTTACTCACATCAAACTAAATCTCTTAAACATAGTGCAAATGTGCTTAGAATCAATCCACAGACTTCTGCTCGTGGTCTCTCTCTCTCTCTCAAACACACACACTCTTACTCACAAACATATGCAATTTTTTCTGTTTTATAAACTGACGCACACACCAATATTTGTCTGAATTTGTTGGCACAGAGGAAGGCAAGTTTGCAAGAAATACTACAAAAGACCATTTTGTATGGGAGAATAGATGATTTTTGTCTCAGAAGTCTGACTAGTATGCCTCATTTGAAAGCATGCAAGTGCATTCATCAGTATTGGACAGAAGTATTAAATAAAATTTTAACCAAGATTGTCCACTGACTTTTAAATATCTGACTTACTGCCAAAAAAAATGCTGTTTATTGTTTTCATTACACTGCATGTTTTACAGTTTAGTCACCACACTGAAATAGCAATTTTATATTTAGAGTCCTGTGTCTTTTCTTCTAGGACCATACTGGCATGTTATAATGCAGCTGCCGAGTCCGCTTTTGTTGGTTTAGAGAAGAAGCAATAGCAAATGTATTTTTTTCTGATGTAAATTATTCCTTGCCATTGATTGGTCTGTTACTTTGTTTTTTTTTTTTTTTGTTTTGTTTTTTTTTGTTAGTTACTTTTATAACCGCTCTGGATAATGGCTTTCAGCAACAGTTAAACCGGAAGCAGTCAGGATGAGAAGTTGCAGCCTGTTAAGTTTGAAGGGTGTATAGCTGATATTGCAAAGTGCTAGAACGTAATAAAATAAGAGTCTAACGTGGTGCAGCAAAGTCACTAATGTGTTAAGTCCAGTTTAACCTATGACATCAAAATCTGTGTTTCTTATTTTCTATAGTGACATCACTGAGGTTCACACAGCGGTGCTCTATATCCTTTGTTCACATTATAAAGAGCTTTCTTTCCTGTTTAAGTATTTTATTTATTTATTTATTTATTTTACATTTGTTGACCGGGATAGTCCAACCGGATACATGTCCATTTTCAGAGGAGGCCGGGGGAGAAAAGCTCCAAACATTTAAACATTACATTGAAATTAAGCATGAACATTAAAAACAATTCTTGTCAGACATAGCTGAATCTTATATGGCTACAGACAATCAGATAGAAGCAGCTAGGTCTTACTTACAATACTGGTTTTGTATACTATAGTATAGGAGGAGTTGGTCGATTCTGGCAGGGGCAAAGCCAGTGTGTCATGAAATACTTTTTGAGATTTTTCTTGAATTAGTTTAGTGATGGTTCAAGTGTTAGATCAGTTGGAAGTGAATTTCAAATTTTGCCTACTGAGTTGGAAAACAAGGGGTCACCAGCTGAGTTGTTAGTTCTGAGTGTTTGACTTCGTAGTTTGTTAGAATATTGCAGTGGCCTAGTGTTCCTGTGGGGATAAATGATGTTTTTAAGTGCAGGGGTATTATTTGGTTGGTTGAGAATTTTGTGGGCTACTACAAGTTGATTGTACTGAAGTGAGCTAGTCAATTCTAGCCATCCTAGAGGTTTAAGGTTTTGACAGTGGTGAGTTCTGTAAGTAGAGCCAGTGGCAAATCTAGCAATGTGATTATAACAGCTTGAGAGTTTGCAGAGTTCAGATTTGTTCAAATTAGTAAAGGGAGCCCAGTTTTTTATTAATGTTTTCAATGGTTTGCTTGATATGCACGTCAAATTTAAGGTTATTATCAATAGTTACCCCTAAGAGTTTAGTGTGGTTATCTGGGGAAATAACAGTTCCATTATTAGAGGAAATCGTAAAGGAAAGTAGTGTTGACCTGTGAGTGGGGGAGAAAAATAGTAGTTTGTTTTTTTAGGGTTCAAGAGCAAACTACGGCATGAGAGCCAGATCTCAACTGTGTTAAGTGTTTTCTAGGATAGCATATGCAGGTCAGCTGGGGTGGAGGCTGAGCAGATCAACGTGGAATAGTCTGTGTATTGTATGCATGTAGCATTCGGAATGGCAGAGTAAAGGTCATTAATAAAGATTGAAAAGAGAAGAGGTCCTAAGATAGAGCCCTGGGGAACTCCAAGGGTGAGGGGTAGTAGAGTAGAGAAATTTCCCTCTCATAGGACAGCCTGTTGTCTGCCATTCAGATAGGATTGAAACCATTGAATGTTATGGTTATTCAAGGAAATGGATTTCAAAGTGGGCAGTGAGTACTTGGTGGCTGAACATATGAAAGGCTTTGGATAGGTCGAGGAATAGGGCTGAGGATAGTTTGTTGTTATCACAGTTATGTTTTATGACATTGGAGAAAGAGAGGAGAGCAGAGGAGGTACTATGGTGTGGCCTAAAGCCAGGCTGAGAGTTAGCCAGCAGATTGTTGAGTATGAGATGGTGCAAGAGTTGTTTATGAATACATTTCTCCATTATTTTGGCCAGTGGTGAAAGTATGGCAATGGGTCTATAATTTGATAGATGTTCTTCGTGTTTCACTGTTGCAGTCATTACATTTGGGTAATCCTGCTGGCAGGTTGCCCTCAGCCGGCCTGAATTCCAAAGTCTTGGATCCTGCATCGGCTGCTGTCGCCCATTCCCTGACATCAGGTCGTCAGGGGTATAAAAGAAGCAGCCAACACCATTTTCTTCAGTCTTTTTTGCCGCGCAGTGCCCGAAGCAGAAGCAGTTCGCAGGAGCCGGTCGGCCAACTCCTGAGATTTTCGTGTTTGAGTTTCAGATTCAAAGTTTTCAATAAAGCAAAGTACCCTGTTGGGGAAACTTTTTTCTTGCTCCAGACCGATGTCAGAAAAAGTTAATAATTGTATTTCTTGTGGAAAGCAAATACCTCATAAGGATTTTCATTTTTACTGTATTCCTTGCCTAGGCCCTGATCACAGCATTACTGGTTGTTGGTTTTCTGCTAGATTTAACCAACGCACTATTAAGCATCTGTATGATTTTGCTTTAAACTTTTTTGGACGCCGGTTTAATTATCCTGAAATGTCGTCGGATAGCCATCCAACTACTGGAGTTTTCAAAAAATGCAAAGAAAAGGATAGAGAAAAACAACCGAGGCCCAAAACCGACAACGAAGCTTCTCCTAAGCCAGTCGCCGGTTCTCAGTGAGGTGCTTTTGCAGCCCCTGACACCCGCTACTTTAGAGTCAGCAGGCCGCTACCGACTCCCACGTGGAGTCGGCCATGCCGCTGGATACTCAAGGTATTGGAGCCTTGGACGCTAAACCCTCAGATGGGTCCAGAGCCGCTGAGCAGGTACCAACTTCTGAGGGTGTATTCAGACCTAAACATCCTTACATTAAAACGACTTCAGCTTCAAAGGCAAAGACTAAAGCACCTTCTAAAGCAAGGAAACAAACTCAAGAGCCACGTGGACAGGCCTCTATGCCCAAAAAACAGATGCTCAAAATGGCCGAAGACTTAATTACCTTGATCAGGGGTTCCCACCCCCCTACCGATAAGAGGCCTAGGCAAGACACTGACTAAGACTCTTCAGATCAGGTTTCTATTTCTTCTGATCAGGAATATTCTCTTCCCTCCTATGAGGATTCTGATGAAGAATCTATACCTTCAGCATCTCCTCCTGAGGACTATTCCTTTGAGGAAACCTTGCATACCATGAGGGAGCATTTCCACTGGGAGAGCCAAGATTTTTCAGGATCTAAAAAGAGGCTCAGGGATTTTCTTTTACTACCTCAACACAGGCCTCTAGCCATTCCACCTGTGTTAGACGTTGTAGATGATGTGTTTTTGGAGTCTAGTCTGACCCCTGACTTCTTACCCCCAGCTCCTGTTAAACCTGGCAGATATTACAGGGTTTCTGACTCGCACAAGTTTCTTTTTAAAAATCCTGCTGCTGACCCAGAAACTTTTTCACAGGGTCCAAAGGGAATTGAGGCTTCCACTGCAAAAAACCCAAACCCCTCTGACAGAGATTCAAGGGCATTGGATAGATGGGGAAAAAAGGTTTACACATCTGCAACTTTGGCTATAAGGGCCTTAAACTGTCAATTTCATATGCTTAAGTATCAGCAACATGTCATGGGATTGCTTAAACAGAAAATGTTAATGTGCAGAAAACAAGGAAATGCAGGATTTATTGTATGCAGCAGAACAAGTTGGAAAACATACTTTGCAATGTGGTTTTGATTCTTTGGAGGCCTCCTGCAGGGCTGCAGTTATGGGTTCTGTAATTAGGAGGCATGCTTGGTTAAAGGAACAAAATCTGCCTGATCATGTTAAAGTTAAATTACTAGATGCATCTTTACAGCATGATACTTTGTTTGGTGTTAAGGCAGAAGAGGTGTTAAAGAAAATGGAGGACAAAGCTAAATCTATGCAAACTGTCAAAGATTTTTTTACAAGTACAGCCACCTAGGTTCAGTAGACACTGGCCTTACAAAAAATTGGTCCTTTCCTGTGTCAGACAGACCTCAAAAGGGCAGATCCAGATGCCCTAGGGGCAGATCCCAGGCGCAAGGTTCTTATAGGCCCAAGCAGTGGGGTGCTTCTACCTCCAAAGCTGAAGAAGATAGAGCACAAACATACAGAAAACAGTCCCAATGACTTCCCCCTGCCTGCACCAAGAACTTGTCTTCTGGCAGCACCCTTAGGGGGAAAATTAGCACTTTTTGTTCAAAATTGGCACATCATAACCCAGGACAAGTGAGTTCTAAACATAGTATCACAAGGCTACAAGTTCCATTTCCATACTCTGCCAAAGGCAAATGGCTGGCCAGATCTGCCAAAAAATCAATGGGCAGAGGCACAAAAACAAGTCTCATCCCTCATGGACATGGGGGCCATTCAACAAGTACCAGAGCAAGAGCAGGGACAAGGATTTTACTCAAGACTGTTCTTGGTACCCAGAAAGGACAAGGCCTGGAGGCCGATACTGGACCTGTCTATTCTGAACACTTTCCTGGATATTCCAAAATTCAAAATGTTGACTTTGCAGCAGCTTCTGCCCATGCTGGACAAGAATGCTTGGCTTGTGACTTTAGACCTAAAAGAGGCATACCTGCATGTCCCAATCAGACAAATATGCAGAAGATACCTAAGATTCAAGGCTGGTTCAATGCATTACCAATTCTCTGCACTGCCCTTTGACTTATCTACTGCGCCCAGAGTCTTCACAAAATGCCTGGCACCAGTATGCATTCTGCAGACAAAGAGGAATACAAATCTATCCTTACTTGGACGACTGTCTCATTCAACCAGAGAACAAGGACATTCTTCTTCAACATCTGGCGTTTGTGAAAAGACCTCTAACATGCCTAGGGTACACAGTCAACAAAAATAAATCAAAATTAGTACCCTCACAAGAGATAACATTCCTGGGTGCAAGCTTGAATACAACTGCCCAGATGGCTTTTCTCCCGCCAGACAAACAAAGGCAACTGACTACCTATTTCAAAAATGTTGCCAACAAAGGCCCAGTTATCTGTAAGAAAAATTCTGCAGGCTTTGGGCTTCATGGGATCCTGCATCCTACTAATTTCATATGCAAGACTGCATATGAGGAAACTTCAGTGGTACCTAAAAAGTGTTTGGACTCAACATTGCCACAGCCTGGAAACAGTCATTACTCTCATTCCCCGCCTGCAACAGGAGTTTCGATGGTGGGCAAAGGCTTGTCACCAGAACAAGGGACAGCCATTTACATTACCTCCAGCCAGGCACACACTAACAATGGATGCATCAGACTATGCCTGGGGAGCCCACATGGCAGGAAGATGCATTCAGGGCACATGGTCCTCAAACCAAATGCATCTGCATATCAATCAAAAAGAGATGTTAGCTGTTCAAAATGCCCTGACAGCCTTCAAGGACCTACTTCATCCGGGACAACTACTGATAAAGACAGACAACACCATGGTCATGTGGTATATAAACAAGCAGGGGGGCACACATTCTTACCCCCTTTGCAGACTAGCCATGACCTTGTGGGACACATCCTTGACTTTCCAAGTACATCTGCAGGCACAATTCCTGCCAGGAAAGGAAAATACTCTGGCAGACGAACTAAGCAGAAACCTCATGGATCCCCACCAGTGGAAGCTGGATCCACAAGTCTTCAACGTGATAACAAGGAAATGGGGATGCCCGGACATGGATCTATTTGCCTCCCCTCTCAATTACCAACTAAAAAGATTCTGCACAAGGACTTATCACAGGCAAGCATGGAAAGTGGACGCCCTATCTTTCAGCTGGAAAAACCTATCAGTATATGCCTTTCCTCCACTGCCTCTCCTCCCCAAGGTGCTCCTAAAGGTCAGACAAGAGAAGCCAAAGATGATACTGATTGCCCCAGACTGGCCACACCAGTACTGGTATCCAATACTAAAACTTATCTCTCTACCCAGCTTGGACCTTACTTCAAATACCTCGACTACTCTCCCAGCAAAACAATCAGATCATGCACAGCCAACTCAGGACATTAAACTTGGCAGCATGGCGGATAATGTAGTCATACAAAAAACACCTCTCAGTAAAGCTGTGATGGATGTCATTCTGGAAGCCAGAAGGCCTAGTACTAGAAAGTCATATGCTGGAAAATGGAAGAGATTATTTTCCTGGAACCAGGCACAAGGAACTGATACAGCGGTACCAAATATTCCTCAGATTTTGCATATCTTAACTGAGATGCGGACAAAGGCCTATCTTTTTCATCAATTAAAATTCATGCCTCTGCCATTTCGGCTCATTACAGTACAGAGCCACCACTTTTTTTCTCACCCTTTATTAAGACAATACCTCAGAGGAGCCAAAAATTTAAGGCCCCCAATGAGACTACCAATACCTGCATGGGACCTCAACTATGTCTTGGAAAAGCTCACCCTGCCTCCTTTTGAGCCAGTTGCTACTGCTGATATGAAGTTTTTATCTTGGAAAACAGCTCTGCTCTTGGCAATTACTTCTGCGAGACGAGTTTCAGAGCTAGAGGCGCTCATGGCTGTGGAACCTTTCATCATTTTTCATCCAGACAGGGTCTCCCTGAGGACAAACCCAACATTTATGCCTAAAGTAGTGTCCAGTGTGGCTCTTAGCCAAGCCATCCATCTGCCAACTTTTTACCCAAATCCACAGAACAAGGGGGAGAGAATTCTGCATTCTTTGGATGTACACAAACAGCTTAGATTCTACTTGGACAGAAACAAAGCTTTCAGGAAGACAGAGCAATTACTAGTGGCATATGCTGCAGGATCACAAGGAAGGCCTATCTCAAAGCAGACTATTTCTAAGTGCTTAGGCCACTGCATTCGTTTCTGCTACTTACACCATGGCAAGCCAGTGCCTAAGGGCATTAGGCCTCATTCCACCAGAGCTGCAGCCACCTCAGCAGCCTTTCTCAGAGGAGTACCAACCAGAGACATTTTAGAGGCGGCTACTTGGAGTTCAGTGCACACCTTTACAAAGCATTATTATCTGCCACTCTACTCTAAATCCAGGGCAGGCTTTGCCACTGCAGTTCCGCAGGGCCTCATAGCCACTCCTACTGCTGTCTAGTTCCAGCCTCCCAACCATAGCTTTGGGACTCTACCCAAATGTAATGACTGCAACAGTGAAACACGAAGAACATAGTACAGATGTGTACACTTACCGTAAATGTAGATGTTCGAGTGTATTCACTGTTGCAGTCCAGGTTACCCACCTGCCTTCCCCCTTTTTTCTTTTGGATCTTATCTTTTCTTCTCTGATTTATACTACCTTTGTGGTGTATTTGCTTATAGATGAAGGTAAAATTTATATTGGTGTATTTCTGACTATATATATAAAGTTTGGCTACCCTTTTTTTGGGGGCACCTGACATCTGGGGCAAGAAAAACTGAAGAAAATGGCGTCGGCTGCTTCTTTTATACCCCTGACGACCTGACGTCAGGGAGGGGGCGACAGCAGCCAACGCAGGACCCAAGACTTTGGAATTCAGGCCGGCTGAGGGCAACCTGCCAGCAGGATTACCCAAATGTAATGACTGCAACAGTGAATACACTCGAACATCTACATTTATGGTAAGTGAACACAACTGTACTTTCTGTGTAATTGCCACCTTTTTGGAGTGGTATGACATGGGAAGTTTTACAAATGGAGGGGATGGAGGCTTCACATATGGTTCTGTTGTTCAAGATTGAGACTGGATAAGCTATGACATCTGCAGCTTTTTGTAGGTACTCTGCATGTAGAAGATCTACAGATAGGGTGGTAGGGTTTAGTTTTTAAGGCTGGAACGGATAGGTGAGATAGGGACTGGTTGGAAACTTAAGGGGGGATGGGTAGAGGGTGAGGTTATGATAGAATTAGTATCAGTATGATAATCAGTATGATAGTATTAGTATAGTATTATAGAAGTATCATGTGACTCACTCGTGTATTCATGGTAGCACAGCTGTCTCTAAGATGAGGATGCTTTGTGTATCTGACACACTATCTGGAAATCAAACCAAAAGTGTAGTGAAAACAGGTTTCAATAAAAAAGTGCTAAAAAAATACTGAAGAAAAAACATAAAGGTTGTGAGAACAACAACAGAACAAAAACTGGAAAGTTCTCACAATTGTAGTGGCATGTATAAAGAAATGCTGGGACAACCATATGTTGATCAAGATTTTATGCAAATTTGGCTAAGTAGAGGTGAATTTAAACCAAAAGATGAAAAGGTAGTTATGGCAGCCCAGGATAGTGGACTATATACATACCATTTTGCAAAAATGTGTAGAAAACTTGATAGACCAATGCAGGTTTTGTAATACAGAGGTAAAAGCAGTTGCATATCTTACCTCTGATAGTGATATACTCATAGCTGAGAGGCTGGCATGATAATATAGCAAGACTGTTAGATTAGGGATTGTGCAAACATTGTGCTGATAGTGATATACTCATAGCTGAGAGGCTGGCATGATAACATAGCAAGACTGTTAGATTAGGGATTGTGCAAACACTGCAACAAACAGGTAGCTGAGAAGTGTTTCAAATTACTGAAAGTGACAAGGTACTGATCATATGGCATTATCTAGTATCCACAGTCAGGAAGGTGGAAAGACTAAAACCAGACAGTGTAATCAATGCAAAAAAAAGGAAAAAGGCATTCATTGTTGAAAGAGATTCACCTAAAAACCGTAGCATCCTGCCTACTATGATGTAAAGTTATAAAAATACCAGGATATGCAAACAGAAACTAGAGCAGTGCAGATTGCAAACAACAAGGTAGTTCCAACAAGGATAATAAAAAAAAAAAATTAAACATGCTTTATTCACTTTTGTCTTTGTTGACTGTAAAGTCTGAATTGTCAAAGCTTGTTTTTAGCAGATGCCCGGGGAGAAAAGCTCCAGCGGATGAGTTTAAGATGTGCATGACAAAACAATTTTTCACAAAGATACACTATATAAGTAGTTCTTAAGACATCTGTGTACAAACAGGTGATTACTCGGCCGTGACACTGTATAAAGGTAAGAGGTGCAGCTTTTGTGGTGACATTCTACAGAATATAAAATTCCAAGTGTAAAGCACTTAGTATGGAAACAATTTGTGTGCAGTGTGTGACAAGCAGATGTTGGATACAACTGTATCTCTCCTTACCCATGTCTGAGATGTTAAAATTAAGGTAAGGAGTGTGAAGCATTAGTTGGTAAGTAGGTAACAGTTAAAAACTAGAAGAGTGAGAGGCAATATGCAGCCAGTAGAGGTGATGCAGTATGAACTACAGGAAGAGGTAATTCTTGGGTATGTTGTGACAGACCTATAGTAACACTCCTAAATAAGTGCCAGTACTGCACATGCAGCCCATCAGCAAAAGCCATTTGTGCCCTTAGCTACTTGCTCCTTCCGCAGCCAACTTTTTCACCATGACCTAGTTAAATCTCTGCACTGCAAACAAAAATGAACATGCAACATGAAAAGACAGCACACTGCACATGAGCACTTCCAAGCTGAATGTTCAGGGTAGCATTCACTGTTCTCCAGAGCTGAACCCTAGCAGCTCAAATTTCCTGCAGATTTTAAGACCAGTTAAACAGAAGGCTAAATTTCAGCAGGTGACCTGTGAGTCCTGGTTTAATGTCTTTCAGTGCATCTAGAAGTTGTGGGATCAAACTTGAGTCTTTGGGGTCCATTTGCAGCTCATTGCCTTATCCCATTTTGCTTTTCTGTTAGCTTGTCAGATATGAGTGAGCAGCTGATACGTACTTCACATGATTAACTATTAGTAAATGGTTAGTGGAAAGCCAGTTAATGAAAGGAGCACTATTTCATATAACAACTAGGAAATACATTTTACTTACTCTTTTTTTTTCTTGTTTTACAGCAATGGATTGCCTCCTGGAGAGAGCTCTTCACATTCGGAAAGTCCTCCTGACATTGCCTAAGACCACCTTAGTTTTGATGAGATACCTATTTGCCTTCCTAAGTCAGTGAGTATCAAGCTTATGGGGGTGGGTGGTGTTTCATTTTTGTACAGCTTTAGGCTGTGTTGTGATTTTATTTACTGGTCTTAAAACTTAATTTAGAATTTTTAGAAACCCAAAAGAGTTAGTCACTCTCATAGTTAGTTGTGATGTACAGACCAACTGTAAGTAATCTGGACAATTTTGAGCAAGGGGGATCAGTCTAAAGATGATGTGATTGGGGAGGCTGAGTTAGGGTTTCTGCTTTGTGCATCTTTGTAGCAGCTTTTTCTGCAGTACTGACTCAGTGAAGACCAGTATAAAATACCATCTTGCTTTTTTACCTATGTTGACAAACTGTCATCCATGGTCAGCTGCCTGATGTAGCAGATTGGTATCGGGTTTGGTGTTCTTTCAACTACTTGTCAGAAATTTGAACTCAGGAAGTTGACATCTGCTTCCCAACCTGTACTTGCTCTCAGTAGCTCATGGCAAGTTAGAAACAAGGTTTGCTGGTTTTTAGTTTAGTTTCTGTGGCTAGTATATATCACCATGCCACCAGAGTTGATAGAGCTGTTTAACAGCGTATCATTATATGTGCACCACAGTCAGTATATTAGCTATGGATAGCGTATATTGTATGGTATGATGTCATCTCAGGAATAGGAATATTAAGTTGTGTGGGAAAATTTGTTGTGTAATTTGCTCATATCTTAGAATTCCATGGGATAACTAAAGAAATTTGAGATCTACTGTAGTAATTTGGTCCCTTTTGTAGGGCTTGAATGCACATATGGTGCACTGGCCAGGTCAGGAAATTTATTGGATAGTGACAGAGAAAACAATACAGGGACATACTGTAATATCATTTATTGGACCCGTGTAGGTTGTGCAAATTACTTTTGTTATATTATTATTGAGTTTTTTGGCTAACCGGAGCCCTTCACTGGGAGGTACAGAGGCAGCATGAGTGTACCTCCTCCCAGGAAGAACTGGTTCACCCTTGTTTCTTGTCCCATGAAGCAAATGTGTTAGAATGATGTTGAAGCTCTAGTGTTCGACATATTCTGTTTGTGGCTTTTTTTGGCAACATGGCATATGACAACCACCGAGAATGCAGGAAAAGCAAAATAGTCCTATCCACCAGTGCATGGGCCATGATGTTTGCAGCTATAATGTATAAGCTTACTAAACACGAGAATGGTAAAACCAGACCTGTGCCTCAGATGCTAACCTGTTCAATGACAAGGACCATATAAAGTTACTAGACATGTACTATATATAAACATTTGTGTTACACAGGAATGCAGTCCTACCAGCAACCAACCCCAGAGATGATCCAGCTACTGCTAGCCATCCAGGTACTGCAGGAGGGAAAGGGTGGCTGGGAGTTATGGAGTGAGTGACCACAGTCAACTTACCCATTTTGAGGGGTGTAAAGCAGGTTGACTTTCTGTACCATCACTACTGGGGTGGGTGGGTTTCAAGATGATGTAACAATTAAGTTTCTAGGAATAAGGAAAGTGTACTTTTGTCTAGTCAGTCCACACTCTGCATTGCAGCTGTGGATTAATGTAACTTTTAAGGCCTAACATTACAGAGAAAAGGTGTTGGGGCAATAGCACCCAAACCTTCTTTGACTGCCTGTTAGCCCCCCTCCCCCACTGTGGCACCAACCATTACGATGGGGAAACAAAAGGGCTGATGAGCAGTTGGGGGGGGGGGGGTTAAAAAGTTATTTATTTTATTTATTTATTTTATTTTACATTTTTTGACTGGGAATGTCCCACTGGATGCAAGTCCATTTTCAGTGGAGGCCCTGGGAGAAAAGCTCCAAGAATACAATTTATTACAGACAAAAATGTAAAGACATGACTTTGCCATACAATATTTCATTGAAGCTAGGATACATTCATTTGTTACTATATAGTATTAGCTTTTGAAGATATCACAAAGCATGACATTCTTGGAATAGTTTACTTTCAAAGGAAAGAAAAAGAGAAGAAGAAAAGGTCAAGAGGATTACTGGCCTCGAACAGTTGCCCCATGCAGCACGACTGAAAACGCTAAGACTGTTCTCTGTTGCATACCGCTTTCTCAGAGGCGATGTCTGTCTAACATACAGAGCCATGTCCAACCCAGAATTGTTGGACATGCTCCATCTTAGCAAAACCAAATCTACTCGAGCTACACGCTCTAGGGATATAAACCTCAACACAACAATGAATAGAACATCAGAAAACAGGTAATAGTGCAAAGGAACGAGTTCCTTTGCACTATTACCTGTTTTCTGAGTTTATTATTTATTTTGGTATAAGTGCATTTATCGTTTGGACTGACTTCGCTACTAATGAATAGAACATGCTGGAGGGATAGATTCCCTTCGCAAAGACTTCCCTTACTATGGAACAGGGTCCTGATCTACATAAGACAGAGCCCCTCACTATCACTCTTCAAGAGGAACCTTGATGAGTGGATGGGTAACAGAAAGTTCACACTGGGGATCACACCAGCAGCACTACTAGGTAGGGGCCAAGAGTACTAGCTGCTAGTACAAGGGTCTAGGGAGCTACTAAAGGGGCGGTGAATACCGCACAACGTGGCTGGGCTAATATATGCCTTCGGGCAGATAGCCCAGTACCAACCTATGAGAGTAGGTGTTACTGGATATGGATGTGAAAGACATCAATATGATATGAGATTTGATTTATCAGTTAGGATACGTATACTTGGTACTATAGGTATTAACTTTAGGAGATAGTGGAAAGCACACCATTCCTGGGATAGGTTGCAAGAACCACTAGAGAGTCCGGATGTGCAGTTGTTTAACAGTGTTAAGTGGGTACAGAGTTCTGACTTGGTTGGTTTGACAGTCTTAATTAAGTAAGGTGAAATTTCAGAAATGACATATTAGCCAGGGGGGATGCAATAGCATAGTCTGTTATTCATGAAGTAAGCTTAGACTAGGTTTTTGAACTGGGTTGGGGATTTGCCTTCAGTTATGTGGGCAGGAAGGGAGTTCCAGGTTTTTGATATATAGTGACTGTAGACAGACTTACCCGCCTCATTGTTATATTTAGTTACTTTGAGGAGGTTTTGTGTGCTAGACCTTAAGGTTCGGGTAGTGGTATAGGGCTGAAGGAGATTTTGTAGGGCTAGGGTGTTATCAGGGTAGTTTATTATTTTGTGGACTAATGCTAGTTGATTGAGTTGGAGTAGTAGTCGTAATTCTAGCCAGTTGAGTTTTTTTAGGCAGTCACAGTGGTGCGTTCTAATGGGTGAGGTTGTAGCGAATTTAGCTTTCTTATTGTAACAACTATCAAGTTTGATTAGGTCAGATTTGTGGAGATTTGTAAGTATGTGGGGAGGCATACAATAAGGTGGAAATTAGGTGAGTTCTGGCAATTGCAATTTTGGAGTGGTCGGTGAGAAATGTTTTATTGCGATAGAGTAGACCTTGTTTTTTTATGTACTTTTTTATGGTTGTGGAAATATGTACGTCAGATCTAAGGTGTTTATCTATTTCTACCCCTAGCAGCTTGGTATGATTGGTGGGGGTGATTGTAGTATTGTTATTAGAGGAGATGATGAAACTATTGGAGGGAGGTGCAGTTCTGTGGGAGCTAAAGAGTAATAGTTTTGTCTTACCTGGGTTCAGAATGAGGTTTTGTTTGGTAATCCAATTTTCTGCTAGGGGAAAGCATTCTTGTGTTTGGGAGTGAAGGAGGTCAATAGTTTTGGCTGCGCATATTATGGTAGTATCATCAGCATACTGTACTATTGAGGCTTTGATAATATTGGATGGGAGCTGGTTTGTGAAGAGGGTAAAAAGGAGTGGTCCCAGGATGGAGCCTTGGGATACCCCTAGGGAGACTGGTAGGGAGGGGGAAGAGTTGGTTTTGCCACATTACAGCTTGTTGCCTTCCCCCTAGATAGTTTTTAAACCAGAAGATGGCAGGGAGGGTAAGATTTAGAGTGGATAGTGAGTGAAGGAGCTTTGTATGGTTAACCATATCAAATGCTTTGGACAAGTCTAAGAATGTGGCAGATACAAAGAGTCCATTGTTTCTGTGGTTGTTGATGATGTTGGTAAAGACAGTAAGTGCAGTAGAGGCGCTGTGGAAGGGTCTAAAGCCATGCTGTCGTGTTGCTAGTAGTTTGTTGTCTAGGAGGTATTGCATTAGTTGCTTGTGTATTACCCTCTCGAAAATTTTAGATAATGGGGATAGCTATAGGGCGGTAGTTATTGAGTTCAAGGGAGGTATGTAGTGGGATTGATATGTGATATTTTCCATAACTGTGGTACTGTACACTCTGAGATGGATCTGTTTATTAAGATGGAGATGGGATATGCTATGGCTTCTTCGGCTATTTGGAGGTATTCAGCGGGTAATTTATCGGCGGCTAGAGAAATTGGTTTGAGTTTTAGGAGTAGGTTTTCAATATATATGTAATGTGTGTGTGTGTGTGTATATATATATATATATATATATATATATATATATATATATATATATGTATATGTATATATATATATATATATATATATATATATATATATATATACATGTGTGTGTATAAATATATATATATGTGTGTGTGTATGTATATATATATATATATATATATATATATATATATATATATATATAGATACGTATATATTATATAAAATATGTATATCAAACACATTGACTTTAATGCTGGTGCATCTACATATCAGTAGTATCAGACTACATAAGTGACTTAAAGTGAGGGTAGCATGAAGCGCTTGTGTCCTTTGAAATTTTTGTTTTACAATAAAACCTGTATTAATAGCTGAGACAGTAAAGAGTAGTACCAGTCAATGTTCAGATATGTTTACTTTAACATTGTTATCATTCACCTGATAAGTTGTAAGAAAGTTCTGACCATTGGACTTTTAACTGCCCTGACCTTTGTAATTAAAAAAAAAAATTCTATAGTTGCATTTAAATTTACACATCATTTGTGGAGTATTTCACTGAAGTAAGATTCTTGAGATTCACTATCACTAGCTTCTGCAAAACTAACTCTCAATAAATAAACTTCTGTGATGAAGTTCTAAAAAATGCAGCTTTGGGGGAGAGATTGCACTAGGCCATAAATTTATTTCACAGTTTTGAATGAAACCAGACACACAATGTCTGTAAGAAGCATGTTAAGTCTCTGTAGGAGGAGTAGAAGTTTGTAATTGTTTTATGACTTCCAGAAGCCGCACCATATCTGAGCAGTGCTCTTGCATGTGTATTATTGACATGTAGGTGCTAAATCCTGGCAGTTTCTAGTAATGGGAGGTTGTGTGGGAACCAGAAGTCAGATGACCAGATGTATGTGATGTCATTCTGTTTAGAAATAATAAAAGCCAAGAAAAAAGAAACTGTGACATGAAGTATAGCTCCAATTTTCAAAAAATATAGCTTCCAAGTTTCACACAGTACAAGCAAATATTCCTTTCTTAATAGGTTAAGTGCTTTCACCATAACTGTAGCTTCCTCAGACCATATACATACTACTATCTGACAAAACAGTCTTTAAATACCCTCATTAAACTATTAACACCCATTACATTCAAATTCTCGTTCAACAAATGAACACTGTTCTTTCACTTACACACCTTCAATGGGCTGGATCATCAAGTGAACCTTTACATAATTTAAAAACATATTTATTATAAACATGTTATATGGCATTTAATTAAACATTTCAAAACTACTAAAAATCCTTCCTTAAATATAATCATGCTACATGGTCTAACATTATTCAACATATTGCACATTCCCCTATATGGTATAAATTTCATTAGCCCAACATAACTAAAATAAATGTAAACATTAGTATTTCATTATATTTAAATGCTTTGTTTTTACATAACTGTATCATGATGCGAGTGCGTTCTATTGAGCAACGTGTATAGCTCATCAATGTGTGCTTTTAAGAAATAAAAAATAATAAAAAGTTAAAATAATACTCGCTCTTTTCATTTTACGTTAGCTATATAGTGTAAGCACGTCAAACCTATGCTCTGCGCTGTCATCATATTCACAAACCATTTAGGGTAACCAGTTAACAAAATAAGCAAGTATATCCAGTTCACTGTGTATGCTTAATCACTCATTCCAACATAACTTACATTCACTAATGTCGCATCATCATGCACTTAAAACAAATAAATTAAGCTATTTCTTCGAAAGCCTCATTTAAATACATTAAATCCATGTCTTATAATCACAGTAGATTTAGCGTGCATTATATAAAGACATTATTACACAAAAATACAATCAATGTAAAGCAAAAACTTCTTACATGTTTATACATCACCTTCTAAGTCCTTTGAATCTTATTCGACTTGGTAGTCCATTAATAGTTTATTTACAGAGCTTTCCCGGTGATTCCTCTACTAGTTACAGTAGGATCATCCTTTTGCTATATGTCTATGCGCAACTACATGACGTCAGGACACCAAGTCTAGGATGTATACTGTTACTATGCCAACAGACCCCATCAAAGCGATCCAGTTTTCAGAGCAAATACAAATCACACACGCTATTTTTCATTCGCACATACTACAATAAAATCTACTTTACCAGTTCTACATTATAACAGGCTCACACATAAAAAAATTTTTTCTAAAAAGCAAACAAACTCAAAAACTCATGGAATAATAACTAAACATTTCCATGAAAATCACAGTCAGAATCATACATTACTATTAATATATTCATATAGCCTTTTCAAAATAGAATCAAAGCTAGAATTCCCTAGAAATAATAGTAAATTAATATCTCTAAGCACCCATAACAACCATAATATAGATTGAACCATTAATAAAGAGAAACTTTCCTAATATTCTAATGCAAAACTGAAAAGGTTAACATAAAACAACATCATATATATGAGAAAACGTATCTGGCCAAGAAGATGAACATTTACTTGTATACTAATGTTAGATTCAAAACAAAAGACTGAAAATTAAAAATAAAATGCAACATCATGTATTTCATGACTAGCATTATATAGGCTCCCACACGCAGGCGTATGTGTGTGTGTGTATATGTGTATATATATATATATATATATATATATATATATATATACTTTGTCCAATTGTAAGTCATGAAGCATTAAGGTTCACTTTTACTTTTTTCTCTTAAATATAGTAATATGAATCCTTATTGAATCATGACATAAGGATAGATCTAACTAGATCTATCGAAGTCATGATGTAAAGACCCTATATAAGGGTATGTACAGTGACAGAAGTCCATGTACATACCAAAATCTACTAATAGAACTTTAAAAATATATACATATTATGCTCACAAAATCTAAACATATATATTAATTCTTATGTAGACCTTGCGCTTCTAAGGCACTTTTTTAGAAACTTTACCATTTAAACCAGGGCCTTTCTCTGCCCTCTGCTTCAATATCCACCTTAACTCACTTTGCTCTGTTAGATTTCTAATATTTCCCATTCTTTGTCCAATTTTAATTCCTCTAATGCCATGAACTTAGTCATGATACTGACCACTTCTTTCTATATATTTAGATAATGCACTGACTGAGTCTGCATTTCTAATGCTATTAATGTTTCTCTCATATGTTCTCTGAACGTCTTGTTGGTTTTGCCAACATAAAAATGCGAACAGCCGCATTGTGCTACATATACTATATTTTTACTCTCACGTGTCACTAGAGTATCTGATCTATATTTTTCTCCCGTACTTGGATGTATAAATTTGGAGTTATTTTTATAAATGGGCACATATGACAGTGTGCACAGGCTCTAGTTCCTCTCTGGGTCCCCTTATCCATTTCAATAACTTCTCTTGGATAGCATAACAGACGCTTCAGATTTTTCCTATTTTTGAAACAGAACCTAGGGTATTCACCTACCACTTCCCTTATTTTATTATCTGTCATTAACAGTGACCAATGTTTATAAAACACTTCTCTAACCGTTTTTACATCGTTTGTCTATGAAATAGATATATTGACTACTTGTCTTTACTATTTATTGTATTCTGATTCAACTCATTATTTACTGTTTCAGAAAAATATGGTTTCGCCCTATCATTCCTCATCATTCTAACTTCCTGTAGCACAGGGACTACTTTGTTAGCCTTATACCCCCTATGATTTAAATTATTCTTGAATTCAGTTAATCCTTCCTTAAGAGGATTCCTGGTTACTCAGTCATGAAACCCTCATTACCTTGACCTTTAACTATGTTCTTAAAAGTCCTTTTGGGGTGCATGCTTGACCTGTGCAAAAATGTATTATGATAGCACTCTTTCCTATATACCTTAGTTTCAAATTGTCCCTTATTTCCCTTGGAGAAAAATATGTCCAAGAATGCCAAACCTGTGAGTGAATGATTTACTGTTAACTTTAGAAAGCTTGTGGTTTCTTGGATCTTATACACAAATTCTCCTAGCTCTGGAAGGATGCACCCCCCCCAAATTAGAAAAATATCATCCACAAAACGGTGATAAAATTTAACATATTTCTGATATAAATGAAGAGGGAACATATGATCCTCTTCCCACTATGCCTTGACCGCATTGGCGTAGCTATTGGCACATGTGCCCGTAGCTATGCCTTCGCATTGCAAATAGTAAATTCCATCGAATACAAAGATGTTCTCCAAGACTACATCCATAAACCTACATATAAGATCTATAAGATTATCTCCATACATGTTATTTTTGGTAAGAAATCTATACAAGTATTCATTGCCTTTACAGTTAGGAACTGAAGTGAACAGTGCAACAGCATCATGTGTAACTAAATAACTACCCTGATGTTCTTGTAATATGGTATTATATTGATATAAACTGCTTAGAGTCCTGTAATACTACTTTTGATTTATCCAATATAGGTCTAACCTTTTTCTCTACAAAAATAGAGAATGGCTCTGTCATTCACCCACTGCCTGCAACTATAGGCATAAAGGGTGGACACTTAGGGTCCTTATGTATTTTTGGTTGTCCTTGGAATGAAGGTATTACTGGACTAACTACTGTTAAAAACAGAGTCAGTTCCATTGAAATACCATGACTATCCATAAAGTCATTAATCATAATTTTAATTACTTTATCTGTCTTGAGCATTGTTCATGTAACAGCTTTGTATGTCTTAGAATCTTACCTCATTTTACTTAATGATTCAAAATAGTATGCCCTATCCATGACTACAATCATGACCCTTTGTCTGCAGGCCTGATAACAATTTGCATATTTCTCTTAAGATCTTCTAAAGCTCTTTTCTCTAGCTTAGTTAAATTCATATATTTATATCCTTTTTTATGATCACCCAAATATGATATAAATCATCTTCACATGTTTTGCCAAAAGCCTCTAAGATAGGATGGTTCACTGGCATATATGTATTTGTTTTTTTAAATGTATCATTATTTTTTATCACCTCATTTGGAACGTTTAATTTAAGCATGACATTCCTTAAAAACATTTTTAGATCTATAATTGTGTCCGGTATATCTGCCTTTTGGGCTGGAATAAAAGAGAGAGGCCTCTCTATAGTACTGAAAGCTCAGCCCCAGTTAATTGTTTGTTTGATATATTCCAAACAATGTTCAATTCTGGTTCCACATTTTCTTTAATGTGGGGTACTCCATCTCTCCGTGTTGTTTTTTCCGCTTCATCCTGCAACGGCTCTTGGACCTGTATTGTTGTCTCCCCCTCTCCTGCCAAATGGGGAGTGGAAAAAATGGAAAAGTTTGCAAAGTAGTTTGCATGTTCTCTTTCCTCCTCACTGCTGGTTGTCCTGGTGGTCTCTAAGTTGTTGTGTTACAGAGCCTTCTATAGTGATAGGCTCATTGAGTACATTAGCATGGTTAGCTGTTACATGGTTCCCAGAGCTCACTGTATCATCTGGATGCATATCAACAGTTTTTGAGCCCATAACATCATTCATGGCTTGTGTTGAAATATTATTGCTATGTAAACGCGAGTTATTTATATCTTTATCCATATAGGGTCTCATCTTTTTGTTTACATACCCTTGTGCAGGAAGTGACTCTGTCTGGGGTCTTGGCCATGAAAAGATGTCTCTATCTAAATTTTTGCATTTATGTTGAATTAGTTTACATTTGTAGGTATTAACATTATCTGCAACTGCGCACATAGATTTATCAGCAATTGCGACTGGAAACTGCTCATATAATGTCTGCTGTTGCTGTTCTAAACTAGATGTTAGTTTCTTCATGTGGTTTAAAAAATTCATTCATTAGTTTCAGATAACTGAAACTTGCTTCTAAATTAATTTTCTGCCATTTGCTCAATAGTTCAGGATACTGTGAGCCATATGTGAGCATTTTTACCAGTCTTAGGCCCCGAGGAATTACCTTATGCTGTATGCAAGCTTTAAAATTAAACCTTTGCATTTGTAGCTTTTTAATTTAAATGCTTCATTTTCAATATTATTGACAAGACGTCTTAAGTTTATAGTGATCAACGTTTACACTCTTCTCATTGGAAGTCCTCTCATTCAAAGCCGACTCCATCATTTAAGGATTCTCTGTAATATTCAGCATCTCCGAAAGCCTATGGTGTCTTTTAACCTCCATTTGCTTTAGTGGATTGTAATCCAATTCAATACTGTTCTGATGCTGAATAATGTGAAACCATGTAGCATGATTATATTTAAGGAATGATTTTTAGAAGTTTTGAAATGTTTTTTAATTAAATACCATGTAACATCTGGCGTAAAACTTGGCTAAATCATTCATGTGGACACCAGTAAATATTTACATACGCCTGGGTTAACAACGACTGCCACCAGTACTGTTAGCCAACAGGGTGCTGGCGGAAATTGGGCTACTGTTGGCCGAAGGAGGAGAGGAGGGGGAAGGCATGGCCGAAGGCAGGAAGAGAGGAGAAAGTCTAGGACTGTTGTAGTCAAGGTCGGAACTTTGAATGTTGGCACTATGACTGGTATAGGGAGAGAGCTAGCCGATATGGACAGAAGGAAGGTATTGTGTGTGCAAGAGACCAGGTGGAAGGGGAGTAAGGCTAGGTGTATCGGAGGTGGGTTCAAATTGTTTTATCATGATGTGGATGGGAGGAGAAATGGCGTAAGAGTTATCCTGAAGGAGCAGTATGCTAAGAGTGTTTTGGAGGTGAAAAGAGTGTCAGAGTGATGTTTATGGAGCTGGAAACTGATGGTGTAATGATGAATGTTGATAGTGCATATGCCCCATAAGTTGGGTGTGCGATGGACGAAAAAGAAAAATTTGGAGTGAGTTGGATGAAGTGGTGATGACTGTACCCAAGGGTGAGAGAGTGGTGATTGGAGCAGATTTCAGTGGGCATGTTGGTGAAGGGAACAGAGGGGATGAGGAAGTGATAGGGTAGGTATGGTGTTAAAGGAATACAGATGGTCAGATGGTAGTGGATTTTGCGAAAAGGATGGACATGGCTGTGGTGAGTACATATTTTAACAAGAGTGAGGAGCATAGGGTGGCATACAAGAGTGGAGGAATATGCACACAGGTGGATTATATCTTAGGTTCATAGGTAGGTACTAGGCTATTGGCCCTAGGGCCTATACAAGCCTAGCCAAAAAGGTACCCTGGCTTTCGCCACCCAAGAAAATTATTTTCTTGTGCCCCTGTCAAGCAGAACCACAGAAGTGATCCCCGGGGTGAATTTCCTATTACCCATCCAATCATCAAGATTTTTCTTGAAGAGTGCTAATGAGGAGCTCTGTTTGACATAGATAGGTAGTCTGTGCCAGAGTATGGGAAGTCTCTGGGACGGGAATCTATCCCTCCAGCATGTTCTTTTTATTGTGGTGACAATGTTTAGGTCCCTAGAGCGTGTAGCTCTGAGGGATTGGGATTTCTTTAAGTGGAGCATGTCCAACAGCTCTGGATTTGACATAGCTTTGTATGTTAGGCAGAGATTGCCTCTGAGTAGGCGATATGCGACGGAATAAAGCTGGAGTTTTTTTGAGACTGTCTGCGTAAGGCATCTGTTTGAGGCCAGTAATCCTCTTTGTGAGGTATTTATGCAGCCTTTCCAGTTGTTGTAGATGTCTTGTAAGGTACATACCAAAAGGGGCGTTGTACTCTATAATGGGTTTAATGAGTGATGAGTAGAGGAACTTTTTTTCTGGATGAGAAGCCTTTTGTGATGAGGTGTGCTACATAGAAGGATTTCCTGACCACTGTGGCGATGTGATTATCAAAGGAGAGACTACTGTCCACCTGTGTCCCAAGGTCTCTTATTACACTTTTGGTGTTGAGTAGACTACCGCCTATGTGGTAGTTCATGGGTACAGAGTTTTTACCAAAGGGGATGACAATGCACTTTTTGGCAATGAGCTTGAGACCATGTCTTTGACACCAGGCATCTGTCTCAGTGAGGGCCTTTTGTAGAATGTCCACATAGTTGGGAGTTTCGATTATGGCTCCTAGTTTGCGGTCATCTGCGAATTTAGTTAGCCAAAGACCTTCTGTGTTAGCCTGTACTTCAGAGAAGTAGATACCAAACAGGAGAGGACCCAGGACTGAACCCTGTGGTACTCCACTTGTCACTGGTCTGAAGTCTGATTTGGAGTCTGCTACTGTCACAGTGTGGGTTCTGTCAGTAAGCCAGTTGGCAACCCATCTTGTGACATAGGGATTTATACCTAGTTTAGTGAGTTTATCTATAATTCCAAAGTGGGGGATGGTGTTTAACACCTTGACAAGATCTAGATAGGCTGTGTGAACCACCTTACCCTCATCTGTGGCTTTGGTGACTACTTCAAAGAAGTCTATCAGGTTTAGGAGACATGATCTGCCTTTTACAAACCCAAACTGTGTGTGGTCCAGAGTTTGGAGATCTCCAGTGTCTTTGTTTTTGTAGGAGGGCCAGTTTGAAGGAGATTGGAGACTCTAAAGTGGTGACCGGGGAAAGTGCAGTTGGGCAGCATAGGATGGTGGTTTGCAAGATGACGTTGGTGATCAAGAAGAGGAGGAGGAGTGTGAGGGTAGCACCAAGGATCAAATGGTGGAAACTGAAAAAGGTAATTGTGCAGTGGAGTTCAGGGAAGAGTTAAGACAGGTACTGGGTGGCAGTGAAGAGTTACCAAGTAGCTGACTAACTACAGCAGAGCTAGTAAGGGAGACAGAAAGGTGCTTGGTATGACATCTGGACAGAGGAAGGACTACAAGGAGACATGGCGGTGAAATGAGGAAGTACAGGAGAGTATACAGAGAAAGAGGTTGGCAAAGAAGAAGTGGGATTGTCAGAGAGATGAAAGTAGACAGGAGTATAAGGAGATGAGGTGCATGGCAAAGAGAGAGGTGGCGAAGGCTAAAGATAAGGCATATGAAGAGTTGTATGAAAGGTTGGACACTAAGGAGGGAGAAAAGGACCTGTACCAATTGGCTAGACATAGGGACCGAGCTAGGAAAGATGTGCAGCAGGTAAAGGTGATAAAGGATAATGATGGAAACGTACTTACAAGCAAGGAGAGTGTGTTGAGCAGATGAAGAGTACTTTGAGGGGTTGATGAATGAAGAGAATGAGAGGGAGAGAAGGTTAGATGATGCGGGGATAGTGAATCATGAAGTGCAGTGGATTAGCAAGGAGGAAGTAAGGATAGCTATGAAGAGGACGAAGAATGGAAAGGCTGTTGGTCCAGATGACATACCTGTGGAAGCATGGAGGTGTTTAGGTGAAATGGCAGTGGAGTTTTTAACCACATTGTTTAATGACATTTTAGAAAGTGAGAGGATGCCTGAGGAATGGAGAAGGTGTTGTGGTACCGATTTTTAAGAATAAGGATGATGTCTAGAGCTGTAGTAACTACAGAGGGATTAAACTGATCAGTTACAGCATGAAGTTATGGGAAAGAGTAGTGGAAGCTAGGTTAAGAAGGGACGTGATGATTAGTGATCAGCAATATGGTTTCATGCCAGGAAAGAGTATTTGAAAGAGAGTTTGCTCCAAGAGTGTTGATGGAGAAGTACAGAGAAGGTCAGAAAGAGTTGCATTTTGTTTTTGTAGACTTAGAGAAAGCATATGACCTGGTGCTTAGAGAGGAGTTGTGGTATTGTATGAGGAAGTCGGGAGTGTCAGAGAAGTATGCAATAGTGGTACAGGATATGTACGAGGGTAGTGTGACAGCGGTGAGGTCTGCGGTGGGAGTGACGGATGCGTTTAAGGTAGAAGTGGGATTACATTAAGGATCAGCTCTGAGCCCTTTCTTATTTGCAATGGTGATGGACAGGTTGACAGACAAGATCAGACAGTAGTCTCCGTGGACTATGATGTTTGCAGATGACATTGTGGTCTGTAGTGAGAGTAGGGAACAGGTGGAGACGACCCTGGAGAGATGGAGATATGCTCTAGAGAGAAGAAGAATGAAGGTTAGCAGGACTAAGAATATATGTGTGTGTGAAGGAGAGGGAGGATAGAGAAATGGTGAGGATGCAAGGAGTAGTGGTGGCAAAGGTGAATGAGTTTAAATACTTGGGATCAATTGTTCAGAGTAATGGTGAGTGTGGAAAAGAGGTGAAGAAGAGAGTACAGGCAGGATGGAGTGGGTGGAGAAGAGTGTCAGGAGTGATTTGTGATAGACGAGTTACCAGTAAGAGTGAAAGGGAAGGTCTCCAAGAGGGTAGTGAGACCAGCTATGTTATATGGGTTGGAGACAGTGGCATTGACAAAAAGGCAGGAGTTAGAGCTGGATGTGGCAGAGTTAAAGATTTGCACTAGATGTGACGAGGGTGGACAGGATTAGGAATAAGTATATTAGAGGGTCGTCCCAGGTTGGAAGGTTTGTAGACAAAGCCAGAGGGGCAAGATTACGTTGGTTTGGACATGTGCTGAGGAGGGATGCTGAGTACATTGGGAAAAAAATGCTAAGGATGAAGCTACCAGGTAACAAGAAAAGAGGAAGGCCTAAGATAAGGTTTATGGATGTGGTGAGAGAGGACATGCAGGTGGTTGGTGTGACAGAGCAAGATGCAGAGGACAGGAAGAAATGGAAACAGATGATCCGCTGTGGCGACCTCTAACGGGAACAGCCAAAAGAAGATGGTGATAACATATGTTTATAGTAAATATATTTTTAAATTATGTAAAGGTTCAATTGATGATCCAGCCCATTGAAGGTGTGTAAGCCAGTTTTTGTCAGTTAGTAGTATGTATATGGTCTGAGGAAGCCACAGTTAGTGGTGAAAGTGCTTACCTATTAATAAAGGAATATTTGCTTGTACCGTGTGAAACTTGGAAGCTGTATTTTGAGAAATGGAGCTGTACTTCGTGTCACAGTTGCTGTTTTCTTGACTTTTGCTATCATTATTTTTTCTGCAATGGTTCATGTTTACTAACTGGTGGTTGTTTATTTTTGTGAGTATAGAAGTGATGCTTTAATATTAGGTGAGACAGAAGTCACAGGCAGTCTGTTTCTGAGAACCTGACACAGAAGGATCCCTCCCCTACTTCATCTTGTCTTGCTGTATTAAGTAAGTAGGAACAGTAATTTTCTAGATCAGTTTGGGAAATATAGTGAGAATAGTTAAGTATTGTTTTTCTGTAACTGTGTGAATCTTTCCAGCTGTGTTACTTGTAATATTTCATGTGATTGAAACTCTGGTGTTTACTGTAAATATATATTTCATATTTTCATATTCTTTTATTATTAAATATATTTAATATATATTTAAACTTTTCGCTGTTGCTGGTCCTTTGGAGAATAGTTTAACTTTTCAGAGTATTTGCATCTATTGGTGATACTGTGGCCACTCCTGAAGTCTGGCTGTTTGGACAACTTTTTACCATTTGTATTAATATTACTTTCACTCAGTATAATTGGGTACCCTTGCAAGAGCTTTAGGTAACTGGTTTTGTAGTGTCTGATGGCAGTGATAACTAACTTTCACTCTGGGCAGAAGGAGGCACTGTGGGTTAATCTGTGCCAGCCTTTCCCAGGTCTGTGTGTGTGTGTCAGATATTTGGAGCAGGGACACGAAGCACTGGTTTCACAGAGAGGGTGCTGGAGGACTTGGCTTGGACACTCAACCGAGGACTTAACCCTATAGCTGTGCTAGTGGGGAGCCTTATCTGTGCCCTGGAGGGAAACAGACATAAAGAAATCTAGATGCTGTGCTGACTGTCTACCCTGTGTGCTCTTAAGGGAAATTGTGCTTGATGCAGAGAGGACTGCATCTGGAAATACTGAGTGTATCCATTTGTATTCCAAGTAAAAGTCCCTCTCCAGTTTCAGTGGGGAGGATTCAGGCTCTTTGATTACTGGCCCAGAGTGGGGAAGTCACAAACCCATCGACCCCATTCTTCCTACTTGTATTATCGATTTTGAAGTCACAACACTTCAGGGAAATCAGGAAATGTGAGTTGCAGTAATAAATTACAGAACTTTTGTCAGTCAGACATCTTTTTGTTAACAGCAACTAGAATGCACAGTTTTGTCTAGATGACAATATCCCTTCTGCTTCCATGCAGCTTGATATATTCCTGTGTTCTCCTCACCACTGCTTAATATAATTGAGTCTGAATTCACTGCATCTGCCCTCCCCTTTAGTCTATTCATTTGTTTGCTGTCGTCCAAAGACATTTGGAAGTAGGGCAAGGGTTGGGGATCCCAGCTGTCGAGTAGCAGGGAGTTGAGTTTCTCTCCTCCTGCCTTCCTTTACTTGTTGGCTGGCAGACATGCTGCAATGCTCACTGCTCCAGGCCTAGGAACAGGTCTGTGTTTTCATACATCCCATGCTGTTGTACTACAGTATGATGCATTCATTGACATGGCTTGCACCTCTAAATCCTGCCTTTCATGCATGGTATCAGCATTGAGGCCTGGCCTTCAGATGGTGTTCCATCAGTGGGACCTGTACCAGTTTCCTGACTCCCCTCCCCAGATGGATGAACGAGTACTGGTTACTTAACTTTCAGCCATACTTGATTAACTTTTCCAGCACCTTGGTCAGCTAGTCCTACCTAGGCTGTCTGGGATCCAAAACTCACTATGCCATAGAGTCTTCACTTCTGCTTTTGCTATGTGAAGGAAGACTTTCAGTCTGGTACATCAGATTCAGTAAATCAGAGTCACCAAAGAAAGATTATCAGAACTGTCTGACTTCAGTTCATTTAATTGTCTGAATCTCCTACAAATATGTGCAGAAATATATACACTCATACACTTTTTTTAGTGCTTTCTTAATTATATGCTAATTACAGTAAAGATCTGAACACTACTTGATTAAAAAATGTATGTTAGAATTGCTAAAATATTCCACCTTTAGAGATTTTAACCCCGCAATGATTTTACTGAAAAAGTAATGCATTTGAATTATTAATATCCTTTGTTGTTTGACCTTTGTATACTCCTGCATGCACCAAGTTTTCTTCTGGCTTCTTTGTGTAGAAAAGACAAACACCTGCAGCCACACCTGTATAGCAAGATTTGTAAGTCGTAGCTGAATTAGTAGTAGCTCGTTGCCCGGCACTGTTCATTATATCAGATTACTGGGAATATTTACCCTTGTTACACTTCCACCAGATGTTCACCTCGTACTCTGCTTTGTGAAGGAATATAATTGTGAACTAAGTTGTCATTTATCTCATCCATTAAAAATATATGAAGTTAGTTGGATTTTATTTAGTACGGAGTAACTTGGTAGAACAGACCAAATCTTACATAGCAGGCTACCATTTTTACTAACCTTGCATATTGGGTTAATTATTTACAATGTACATTTTATTTGTTATTGATGTTGTCAATTCTGTCTGTACTCATCTTGAATTACTTTTCTGTACCAAAAGCGATAACATTCCTGAAAACCTTGTCATCTACCTGTGTGGAGTGTCCTGTATACAGGAAGTACTGACTGGATTCCTGCCTTTGTAATGAAAAAAATGACTTTGTTGTGGGTAATTTCTTTTTATTTGTAAAAGTTTTACATTTGCTGAGCATGCTAGTCATTTCCTAGAATGAGACGGCGGCTACACAGGGTGATGTTTTCATGTGGTTGGCAGGGTTTTATTTTGAGTGATGATCTGTTGGCCCGCCAGTCTGATAAATTGAATTTGAAATTGGGAATTTTATGTTCACCACACTGAAAAATAAAGCTAAGGTTATTCAGATGTTCCAAAAAAGTCCAAGATGGCATCCTCTGCCCCTTTCATAAAGCTTCCAAATCATCTTTGGTGTGAAAACTATTAAAAAAAAAAAATCTGTCTATAATTATATCTGCATATAAGACAGATAATACCACTTGGCTGTACCAAGCACCTGAAGTCAGTATAGTGGATTAAAAATGAAAATGTTACAGATTAATAAAAAAAAAAAAAAGTGTGTACTTGAAATCCCGGTATCCCATAAAAAGCTTCCTGTATGACGCAGTGAGCTCTGTTTCATGATTATTGTTTATACACATGCTGCAGCCATTTGCAACCCTTTATCATCTCTATCATTGAAATATTCTATTAAAACAAACAAAAAAATACTTGACATGATGTCCTATATATGTATATAGGAAACCTGTTCCTGATTCCTTACAGTTGCCTGGAATAATTGGAGTGAAGGTCCATGTTTTTCTGTGTTATCCTGGTGACCTTAATAAGCAACCATTATGAGATGCACTATATTCTTTTTTTTCATAGTTCTACAGTAAGGAAAAACATTTATATGCATTTTAGTTGTACAATAAGCAAAGCATTTTGTGTACCTTATAAGTCATTGTAACCCCAAAACTGGATGGAATGGCATTGTTACATAAAATTTAAAAGAAAAGGTTGTGTACAGTAGCAAATGTTTGTGTCTTTAAAAGGTGCAAAAGCACACGCTAGGTTATGAATGTATTATACACATGAATGTACGTTTCCGTGTATTTCTCCTTTTCTATCTGAACCACTGCAATAGCGGTGGAACTTTTTCTTCTAGCAGTATGTGGAAGACCTCAAGTTGGAGCACACTGTACACATGGGAAGACGGGATTAAAGGAAGGCTGCTCAGAAAATGACCGAGTAAATCGGTCTTTCATATCAATGCTCTGTAACTACTTTGTCAAGCAGTTATGAGCTGGTTTACACTGACAAATTTGTTAAAGTAGTTTTATGTCTCAAATATTGCCACTGGAAGGGCTAGTGTATACATTACACTGTAAGTTTCACTTCATCGGCTATGAAGGTATGTCGCAGTTGCTGATGTAAGCACTGCTTCCCCTCCATGGCCTTCCTATCACCGGCACATTTTCAGTAATGTATATATGATAGTTAATTAATTAAGTTATTTATAATATTTTCTTCATTCTCGTTAAATACATATTACATTTTATATACGAATAATGTGTGCAGTACAGTTTTTACAAAGTTTCTTAATATTTACAAAAATCGTATCATTAATCTTTTAAGGGTACTGTAACTAAATTCATGCTACCAGTCTGTCTGTCCACTACAGAACAAAAAGGAAGGCCAAACACTATACTGGCTGTAGCACAGCCTGTCAGATTCAGTCTGCTGCCACCTACATCTTATCCCTCCCCTGACCTCACAATGGGCAGATGGGATCAGATGTGCCACAACTTCAGCTCCATGTGGTATGCATGCACTTGGCCACATAAAGCCATGTAGCGTTCTAAAGGCAATTCTAAAATGCTTGCTTACTAGAAAAAGTCTATGTTATGTCAGCATTGTCATGCAAGGCAATCTGAAATTCTAAAATGCAATCCTTGAATAACTGCCCCCTTAAACTGCTTGAGATGATGTCTAGCATGCAGACTTGCAGTCTGTCTACCGGATGTTGTCTCAGCATGAAATATTTAACACAAGGAAGACACTGTCCAGCAGAAAAGATAGCTAAGTAAGCCAGTGGCCAAAAATGCAAGACTTTCAGACAATATGGCTGATATTTTAGAGCATTTGCTTTGGACACTGATATCTGACCTTCTTTAATGTTACTGGCAGTTGAAGTATTCAGTCTAAAATCTGGCAGCTCAATTCAGAGAGTTAATGCTAAGAGATTCAAGTTGTTTTCCTGGGTTTGTAGTCCCGACCTCTGCTTGCCCCACCGTAGGACACCAAGCAAACCATCTGACCAGACAGTGCTCCCTTGTTGTCTCAGAAGTAAGGCACTTGGCCATTGTAGATGAACCGAGTTAATGAAAAAAAACTGGTGAAAAAGGTAGAGAAACAATTAAGCTATTATGTATGTGTTTGCCTGTAAATATATAATATATAGGCAACTCTATAGAAAACCTGGGTGGGAATTTGCATGCTAAGAATACAGAGGACCATAGATAAGTACAAGTGTTTAGATAAGTTTTCATAGCAGTAAATGTTCAGTTCGTTCTTGTAGTGGTAAGCAAAGTTTATCAGAAGCATATTTGTAAACCAGTTAAGGAAGCACATTAGTTAAAATACTTAGTTTTTAACCACGTTGTGTGCAAAATTCAGTAGCCAGTTCAGGTCATTAGATGGTCGTTGGGTTAATGAAATCAATAAGCTTAGTAACATTAGTGAAATGGTCAACAGAGACCATGAAAAAGTCATGGTTATGCTGTTTTATATTTATGTATCTTGCTTTGAAGCTTAGTTTGATGCTTATGTATATGGGCACCTGCCTTTTGAACTGAGACACCTGATGCACACGAATCTGTGGGGAGGGATATTAACATGTAAAGATCTGCTGATTTGCATAATCAGAGCTTTGTATTAACTAGTAGATGAGATTTGTGTTCCCTTAACTTTGCATCATGTTTAGTATAAAAAGAAGGAAAAAAAACTTGTGAAGAAAATGGCTAAATGGATGTCCATATACAGATTATGTATTGCTTCGCAGCGAATTCATGCTGTGTGTTTTATAACATACTTGAGCCAAGTGACAATACCCGGTACTGCAAAGACGCTTGCTTCCCTTTTCATTCTTCATCATCAGTCTTATTTATAACCCCTTTAAAAACATCTTGTCAGTTCTCAATCTAAGAATAGTGTTACTGTAGAGTCAGCAGATGTCACATAGGTTAATTAAGAACACTCGCCTAATGTGAGTGTGTTTGTAGCATCATGCATTATATTGAGCTTGTAGATGGAGTTTTTGCCCCATTTTCACTCATTTGAATTTTTTTTAAGGAAGCACAATTCAGATATGTTCCTGTACTTTGTTTATTTTTGCAAATTAACCATGGGTTGCTTAATTGAAGATTGATTCTTTTTGGAGGAATCCAGCTAATTGAATGGGCAACTGAGAAAGCTTTTTTTTTTCTGGGGAGGGGCTTTATCACAGACAATCTTCTTAGTACCTTGTGTTAGTTAACTCCAAAACTGCTAAAGTGTTTGAAAGTAGTGCTACTTTTCACTGCTGCCCATTTGGTCAGCCAGTCTTCACCAAACCAGCTTTGCAAGCATGGACAGAGTACGCAGATGAGTGCTTTGTACTGTTTAATTCATTTCAAATGTTAGCTCCTTACCTCCCTAGCCATTCAAATTAATTTTGTAGTTACTGCCTAATGCTTCACCATTTTTGTGTGTAGTGAATTATGAAAATTAATACCATCTGTCAAAATGTTTAACCATATTAGTACATGCAAAGGGTTGACCTAGAAGCAAATATTTGGGAAAAAATTGCAGATAATTCTAAGCATCTTATTTAAATGTTATTACTGTAACTCTCAAGTAAATTATGCAGATGTCAGTGAAAAATAATTGTATGGGTCTATATTAGATAGTCGAAGTTCCGTAACTCCGAACACCTAATGGTCGAATTATTATGTTCGAAGTTACAGAACTTCGACTATGTAAAAAAAAAAAAAAACACTACACAACTGACACAACAATAACTTGTAAGCAGGGGGACAAGCCCCACTGCACCCCCCCACACCCCCTGTACTTAAATATACCAACTCCGAGATCGCACCCCATTGAAGTGAATGGAAACCTCCTCTTACAGAGATTTCCATTCAAATGCTCAAACATTTACAAATTCGAACGTCTGGTCTCGACCGTATATGGTTTGAACTTGTACAAGTACAACTGCACAATAGGAACCCTAATTGTATTTGGACCTCTCACACACACTTATACCGTGTCATAGTGTCAATGAAATGGGGTAAGAAAGTGGGCACATAATTGTTGGTTTGCAGTTGTCTTTGATATAAAATTCTCTTAAACTATGTTTTCATACCTCATGCTGCTTTCCGACTTTCTAGTAGAAGTAAAACTTTATTTAGCCCTTATTAGGCTAATATTTGAATTGAATGCACCTGTGGCTTGTATTTGTCTAGACACATGCAGCAACTGGAATGGCCACAACAGAGGTGCTGTACTACAAGGATACAAGGCCAGAACAAAATCTCCTACATGGACCAACTCATAGCCCTGTCACTATACTCTGTAGCCTGCAGACTGCTAGGAGGTGACCTGTGTCTGCCATACAAGGCATCCTTCAACCTATTACTGATGGATATACTGGACATCAGCAAGTCATATGGCATCATAAATGGTGTAGGGATCTAAACCTGTTGTGTGACATCAACAAAGTGGTTTAGAGGGACAGCTGTATCTTACAGAGGATGCAACTGCTGTTGAACAGACTCCTCATGCACATTAATATGATGAGGTGGTTGGCATAATGATTAAGGTATTTACCTTGTAAACACAAGGTACAGGGTTCAATTCTCACCTTTGGGAAGTGTGTCTAGACTTAAAAAGCCCCCCTAGGGACATTAACCTAATAATTACTTATGAACCTATTTATGAGGGTCAGGGTTGGCATTATGATTAATGTGTTTACCTCATAGACAAGAAGTACAGAGTTATACAAGAGCAACTTAGATTCTATGGATGTGAAACAGAAAATTTACCCCAGGACTGCCCCCTGTATTATTAGTGGGCAGAGGCAGCTTCTAAATGCTTTATCCCATGTGTGGGTCATCTCATGTTATTTATGGTATATGATCCCTCTTATTCTGATTAGGAATAATGTATGATTATTGGCCATGGGATGGGTGAGGTCAGTCTATAACCAGATGGGTAGGTTATTTTAAGCACAAAAAGGGAAATTGGCTAGGCTTAACATGGCCCACAAGAACAGCCAGCCTAGTACCTATATATGAAACTGTAAACCTTGTGTACAGCAAACTCTCATCCCCTGAGCATCGGTCAGTTACTGGAAATCTTCATTCCGAAGATCTCATAATGAGTGCTTTACACTAAAATGTGCAAATGCTTAGATGTGATTTTCCAAAAAGGAGCATTAAAACTCATTGCTAAAAATGTTTAAATAGGGTGTTCCACACCTGCTGCACCCCCAAATGTGACAAGCTGTTCCCCCCACATCTCTTCTGCTTATAATTACTCTGAGATGGTAGTACCTTGAAGTAAACGGTATATTCCTAACGTTACCACAGTCTTAGAATGAGTACACAATAAAATGTGCTCTGGTCTTGAAAAACTACTGGTCTAGAAAAATTGAGTAAGCATTCTTGTTAAAGAAGAAAATGTCTTCTGTAACTTTAAATGACTAAATAAGCTCTGGAGGCCATACAAATGGTCACTGCTTTCTAACTTTAAAAGAACATACTTTAGTGGTGTGCTTGCAAAGTTGATGAGATGTTAAACATAGGTCCTCTCTGTTGGATTTTGATGGTAATGTAGGTAGATGTTAAAGATGTTGTGGCACTAACTAAAAGGAAAGGAGTAGGGGAGTTTGTTTCCCCAGAGTGTTTCCCCCCCTGCATCTTTGTGAATACCGTCTTGGGCTTCCCTGAAAATGAGCTACAAACCTAGAATAACTAAACTTGGTTAGCACAAAACAAATAAATAAGCTGGACATTGTCTACCTTCATATACAAAAAGTTTTAAGTTTAAAAAAAATAAAGATACAAGAAAGTCACAGTGCTTTTCATTCATTCTTTTTGCTAAACACTTGTCATATTAGAATACTTACTATTGCCTTGTGCCTCTATTGATAGCTGTAGTGCTCTGAAGTATAGTATGATGTGAGGAGCAGGAAGTAAGCAGCATAAATCACGTGAAGCATTTAATGCATGTTAGCAGCCAGTTAATTAGCTGTCACATTTACACATTACCAGCATGGTGGACAGCAGTTGCCTAAATGAGTCAAAAGAAAAAAAATTAAATGTATTAAACTCTCTTTTTTTTAACTGAATAAGAAAACCAGTACATTTCTCACTGCACTGAACACCACAAATCCAGCACCAGTAGAACAAAAGCACAGTATAGTCCACCTTTCAAGTGCCATCCACTTGAAATGGACAAGGCAAGTCCATACAAGTAGTGCTGCAGTTGTGATTAAGAATACGGTGTAGTGAGGTCTGTAGTCATTGGTATAGGAAAACCCGTCAAGTGAACTACTACAATTTAGTTCAACCTCACAATGGAAAGGTATTTGAATGATGTATGATACATAGATTTAGTAACCCGAAATGTTGTTCTCAAGCATTTGCTTAATCCCCCCTATAACTGGACATTGTTTTGAAAAGCTCTAAGTTAATAGTACCTGCATTTTAAAGTGTCCATAATTTGGAACCCTTTGCCTAATTAATTTCTTCTTAGTTCATTACTGTGGAGGTAAAAGTTGAGCAATATGTTTAGAATGATGAAATATGAAAAAATATTGTAATTAAAGAGCAACAAATATTTCACTTGGTGTCATTTAAAGTTACTTTTTGCAGGAGCAAGCTGTATTCACTCGACACATGCACACACTCAATGCTTATGCATACTGTCTCTAATAGAAGGAGGAGCTTAAGTGGAAGACCAGTACTGGTAGAGGGTTTAGTAGAATCTAAGACAGAAGCTGCTAGTAAAAAGGGATAATCAGTAGGGCATATAAAATACTGCATGCTAACTATAGGAATCAATCAGAGGAGGTTAGAAAGTTTTGGGAAGAGAGCTTGGATAACTAATTTACAAAATAAACAATGGGAAGATATATGTATGTCTCCCAAATGTTCAACAAAGTGTAGAAGATTTAGGATTTTTGCTTGGAAGTATATTTACATAAGTATTTTTATACCCCAAGCAGACTCCAAAGAATGTTTCCTCCAATAGAATACAAATGTTAGAGAGGTAATTGAGGAAGAAAAGGGTAATTGGTAACATATTTTTGAGTATGTGGTGATTTGGCAGATTAAAAAAAAAAACCCTTACAGACTATGCCAGAAATACTGGGTGAGCAAATTGGTGCAACTAAGGAAATTATTTATTTTTTTTAGCTGTGCTACAGAATCGGGATTACCTAGACATAGTAAGGCCTTGCTGAGTTTAATTCTGGTGGCTGCCTGGAAATTGCTGTAGATACTCTTGATTTTATCAAATGTTATTTATTTTATTTAAACTTTCTGACCATGTTAGTCCCACTAGGCTAATAACCTCTCATAAGGGGAAACCTGAGGTAGTAGTTATACTGCTAGGGAAAATTTGACCAGGACATCTCGGGACTTCCCCCTACTCCTCATTGTTGTGAGTGGGACCCATTTTGGAGGAGCACTTCCTGTTTCCATTCCAGGCACAGAAGTGGCCTGGAGAAACAAGGAGGCAGATGGAGAGAGAAGGAGATGATGGGTTGGTCTAAGAAATGAATGAATGAGAAAGCAAACATCGAGACTATAGATTGTGTGCAGGATTCTGAGGAAATATTTCAAAGACACCAGTTTGATGGAGATGAGTCAGCAAATGATGAATGTATAATTACAGTCCTCCAGTCAAGAATGTTGCTTGATTATTTACTTAAAGAAATGATGCTGCAGAGAGAGCCAGAAAATTAAGATGTTTCCTGGCGGGACATTATGGAGAAAATACAAAAGGGAATGCAGAGAGAATTTGTGAAAAATAACGATGAGATGGAAAAGAAAGTGCATGCGGAGAAAATAAAGTAAATTAAGGCAAAAATGGAGTAGCAGAAGAGAGGGCAGAAGTAAATGAAAAGCATACATATGTGGAAAGGATTTGAAGTAAAGAAGGCAAAGAAATGGACAGGTATGAATTGTGGGACAATTTAATGGGCCCTTTGGGTGTAAAAGCACATGAGGTAAAAAGAGACATTTTGTAACTTTATATTTGAGACTGTTTTTTCAATGGAAATTTTTCTTGTAGAATATGAAAAAAAGACTGTAACCCATGGAATCTTTGTGATAAAAGCAATTAAAAGGGAAACAAAAAAGGAGATTTTTGTACAAATTTGAACAGAGATGGAAAGAGAGACTTTGAAAGGACATTTGAAAGCTTTATGTAAAGAAGTACTGGACATTGCAAAGGTTTATGACAAAAGGGATTTATGGGCTGGTGGCTGGGATGGTAATAATATTCATATACCAAACATGATAAATGTGGAGGGGAGTAGCGGTGTTGCAAAATACTGGTTTGTGTTTGGAAAAGAGCATTTGATAAGTAACTGTGACAAACGAAAATGTTATATTTTGAGGAAATGTGACACTCTGCAAAAATGTAAATTGAAATGTTATAAATGTAAACAATTGGACATTTATGGAAGGGTTACAAAAATGAAAATGAGTAAGGAAAAAAGAGAAGGAAATGAAAATTTAGAAGTAGAAATAGAAGAACAATTAGATGACAAAAAATAATAGAGGGCATATGTGTAGACTGGTAGAGAAGGGTGATGGCTGCCAGCCTAGTTAGAATTTTGCAGATAATTCTGCCATTTGTAAGTATGAATGTAAACTACAGGCTTGTTGCCTTAAATGTAAAGAAGTACTGTTACATGTGGAACTGGAAATAAATGTGACAAAAGTGCACTCTACTGGCCAAAGTAAAGCATGTGGTGACCCCTTGAAGTAGCAGTGGTGCCGAAAAGTCTAGATGAATAAATTCTTTCCATTGTTTTAACCAAGAGTTAAATTGCTAGATTTAAACATGCAAATGTATTTTTATTGCTCTGTTCCTGACCTGCTGCAAGATAACAAAAGGGAGATGTTAAGAATGTAAATGCAGTTAATGTGTAGCCTGGGAACACCAGGAAAGTGTAAAAAGATGATGTAATGTTTATCAGAACTGCAGTAGCAATTTAAACAGAAAGAATCAGAAGGCATTTTTGTCTTGAACATCCAACTCAGCACTGCCTTATGCTCCCTTTATGTAAGTAGTATGTTAGAACTGTGTTTTCTCCTAGAAGTAGCTAGGAATTAGAATGTTTAGACTAAGTGTTTTTCAGTGATGTCAGAACTGTACTACTGAATTATTTTAAGTAATTCTGTTGGATCTCTGAACTCATGACTAGCACTGACTGTGTAGTAGAAAGCATTGTCTTGTGGTTTTAATTATTTATTATTAAATATTTTAAAACCTTTTAACTGTGGCTGGTTTGTATAGAGATAAGTTAAGCTCTAAGAGTACATTGTATGTATATAAGGATCTTGTACCAGGTCACTCTAATAAGCCTGGAGACTATTTAGTCATACTACCAATTGGATAATAATATTGCACAGTAATTATTGGACACCCTTTTAAGGGCCTTTGGGTAGCTGATGATAATAGCTGGGTGGTGGCAAGTGTTTACTACTGTATAGTCTGTGTAAAAGGGGCACAGCTGGAGAACCTGTGCCAGCCTTCCCCAGAAGTGTCTGTGTGGTTGTATAAACTCAACTCAAAGTGTGTGTGTGTGTGTGTGTGTGTGTGTGTGTGTGTGTGTCAGCTACTTGGGCAGGGATACGAAGCACTGTTTGGACAGAGTGGTTGCTGGAGATTTTAGCTTGCCCAGCTAGGCTGAGATCTAGACCCTATAACTGTGCCAGTGGGGAGTCATATTGGGGACCTGGAGAACAAGGGAGCAACCAGCCCCGGATTGACTGTGATGTCTGTGTGCTCTTAAGGGAAATTGCACTGTGCTGTGTGTGCTTGTTATATCCTTTCCTTGTATATGAGACGCCCTCTCTGGTGTTAGTGGTGAGGATTGAGGCTTCTTGATTGCTGGGCCAGGGCATGGGCATCACAGCGTAGAAGAATGTTCTGAAATAAGTGATGAAGACTTAAACTGGGAGGTAGTAAAATGAAAAATAAATTCCATTGGTATTGGTAAAAAGATAAAAGACAGAAAGAAAATTTAGAGAGAAGTACAAAAGTAAAAAAGTTAAAAAAAGTTAAAAAAAAAAAAAAAAAAAAAATGGAAATGGATGCAAAAGAATATATACAACCAAAGACTGAGGCTTGGTATAATGGAAAAGGGAAAATGAAAATTTTAGAGTGCTTTCTGTAAATATGAATGGTATTAAGAATATAGTAAGAAGAACAGAGATTTTGGAATGGTATAATACATGTGATGCAGATGTAATTAGAAGACACAAGATAACTATGAGGAGGAAATATAATCTGGAATTTGGGAAATGTGAGATGTTCTGGAATAGCTATATTCTGTAGAAATACAGTAAAGATATTAATGTTAGTTTAGCAAAAATGTGAAGATCAACTATTGTAAATTTAAAATGGAAAGAACAAATTTATAGAATTACATTTTATGCTTATACTAATTGTAAAGAAAGTGAATTTCATCAGATAAGATCAGATATTTTAATTGTGATTTAAGAGGCAAGCATAAAAAAGGAATGATGTAAGAAAAAACATTAAATGTAAGCAATGGTAGGTTAAAACTTTGCAAAAATTCATGAACTTACAAAAGGGGTATGTGTGGAACTGTAATAGATTTTATAGTATTAGAGGGTTTAGTTATAGGAGAAGGGGAGCTATTTGAATCAGGATTTTCTGATCATCTTGCAATATGGTTAGAGATAAAGGAAAACAAGGAATATATAAAAATAGGCAAAGGAATAAAAAGGATAAATGAGAAAGCATGGAATGAAGAAGGAATGATATTGGTAATACAGATATATTACTAAGAGAACATTTCTGTAAAATGGTCTGAATGATAGATGATTAAGGAAAATGTAAAAATGTTTTTTATAGTAGCAGTATGATGTGAAAAAAGTAGAGAGAAAAATATAAAAGAACATATAACAATGCATTGGAAGATGTAGAACATGATAGAAGTACTTTGATGAAAATAATTGGCCAATTAGTAAAATAAGCTGGTAGTGTAATGAGAGAAATAAAAAATGTAAAAGGTGAAATAGAACTCCAGAAAAGATTATGAAAAGTGTAGTACAATATGTACAAGAACTGTTTAAAGAAGAAAAAAGGTAGTGAAAAAAACATAAAGTAAAAAATTTAACAGTAAAAAAGAGAATAAAGAGTTGGAAAAGGAGATTCCTTTAAATTAGCTAGATAAAGTATTAGGACAATTAGTATTATCATACCATTCGGCAAAAACATGGCCCCTACTGTTTACCACATCAACAACAACCCCCTAAGCACACAACCTGTGGTGACTGACCTGTGTACATAGGTTGACAATAATCTCACATTCGACCATCATGTAGCAGCAGTGGTCAGAAAAGCATTTTTACTTGGTGTATCTCATAAGTAAAGGGATTTCATCCAGAAAAAAGGAGGTTATTAACTCTCTGTACTCCTCCTTCATTAGCCCAGTAACAGAGAACAATGCCCCATTTAGTATGTACCTCTCCAAACACCTGCACCAACTGGAAAGGCCACAGAAATACCTCACAAAGAGAATCCATGGCCTCCAACACCTGTCCTATGTGGACAGGCTCAAATTGTTATCACTCTACTCTGTATCGTACAGCTTGCTCAGAAGTGCTCTATGTCTCACCTACAAGGCAATCTCGGACCCAGCCTTACTAGAGATGCTCCATATCTGTAAGTCTTAACTCCTCGCACGTTACCGGATTGAAAGGCCTAAATCTAATGTAGGACATTAACAAAACCTGCTGGAGAGACAGGTTTGTCGCCCAGAGGCTGCCCCATCTCTGGAAAAAACTCCCTTTACATGTCAAACAAAGTACGTTGCTGACCCATTTCAGGCGCAACCTTGATGAGTAGATGGGAAACCACAAATTTTTCCCAGGGGTTCCACCTATGTCCTTCATTGACCGGGACGGCAGGTGCTGATTGAGGTTTCTTGTTTGAGATAAACTCATGGCTAAGCTTGTAAGAGCCCCAGGGCCATTAGCCTAGTATCCTTCTATGATCCTATGACAAGTAAAAATAGGTTTGGCTACTGACCCAGGTGGAATAGGGTATGAAATGTATAAAAATTTAAGGGATTGGCAAAAATATATATTTTTAAAGATTTTGAAAGAATGGTTAAATGAAGGTTTTATATGTAAAGAATTATGTACTAGAATACTTAAATTCATATGGAAGACCGAAGATAGAAGACTATTAAAAACCTGGACAAATAGTATTGAATAACAGTGATTGTAAGATCTTTATGAAAATAATACAAAAGAGATTTGAAACTAAACTGGAAAATATTATGGAAGATAGCATATGTAGTATAAAGAGGAAGGGTTGTCAAGAATTATTAATTACAGAGAAATTGTGGATAATATGAACAGAAAGGAAGAAGAGAAAATCATGATAGGAGACCTTCATAAGGCATTTGACATAATTGGACATTAAATCTTATGGGTAATAATGAAAGAAAATAAGTGAGAAAGTTAGGAAATTTTGCATGTCACTTTATAGTAATATGGCTGGTTAAGCCAAAAGGTACATATGAAGAGTGGTGTAAGACAGGGATGTCCAATGAGTTCTATACTGTTTGCATTAATTATGAGTATTATATTGTGTGAAATGAATTACAAAATGATTGAGGTGGGGTACATAACTCCTGAAGGGTTAAGAATTCCAGTTCTGTTAACATGCAAATGACTTTATAATTGCAAAAAAAAATTCTGTGAAAGTAATAATTTGCACAAATGAGTGTCTAGACATGATAGGGATGACTTTAAATAAAGAGAAAAGAAAAGGCTTAGGTGATGTGGTAAAGACTGGTGGTATACATTTTACAATGTTGGGTATAAAATCTGGGAATGAAAATGTAAGTAGAATTCAGTGGGAAAAACAATAGAAAAAATAAAATAAATGTCTTTTTCTGGAGAACATATAAGTTATCATTCACAAAAAAGGCTTATTGATAAATTCAGTATTAATGGGAAAGCTAGCATAACTAGCAAGTATATTTATGTTGCCAACGGTGTTTGAAAAGGAATTTTATTACAGATATTTTTTTATTTATATGGGGTTCTAGATTAATCCCAGAAACAAGAGGAGTTTTGTATGTAAATAAAGGAGGAGGATTAGGGTTAATTAACCCAGCGGTATATGCAGCTTCATTCAATTTGTACAAAGTGTTAAAGCGGATGAATGAAAAAGATGAGAGATTAGTAGTAAAACTGTTTTAATATAAGTATGGTAAATTTTAGTGTATGGTAAGAAAGAATGTACAAATCAAGAAATAACTTTTACTAAGAAAAAAATATTTTTGTGGAAAATAAAAATTGATGAAAGAAAAAAAAGTATGGTACAAGAATATAATGATAAACATTACTATGTAAAATCGTAGGAAAAGTCTAACAGATGAAAAAATTAAAGCTGTAAAAAAGGATGAAATGGTGTAATCGGAAAGAAGAATATCAAGATTTTTTGTGGAGACTGGTAATAGATAAATTGCCAGTAAAAGGAAATATGCCATTTATAAAGAAAACTTATAGAATATGTTTACATTGTCACGAAGATGAATTTACAGAATATGTGTTTTTAAATTGTAAGAGTAAAAAAAGTTATGGGGAAAACTATGAAAAGAAGATTTAAGATATAAGAGAAGTGGATAAAATACAGATGGATACGTTTAAATATGGATATTATAAGAATAGAAGTAAAGAATATGTTAAAATGGATAAAAAGTTATTTCATGTTATATGTGTTAATATGGAATGAAAGAATAAATAAAATTGTTTAATGGTAAATGGATTTTATCAGCCATATTAAGTAAAATCAAATGGTGGTTATGGAAGGAGTGCGGGGTCTAGTAGGGATAAAAACTGATCATGATTGTAAAGGAAATTATGAATATGTGTAAACAGATTTATATATTTGTACATGTGTAAATATTTGTAAATATGTAAACATTTTGTAATAAAAGTTTATTTTTGTATATAAATAAAGAACCCTTCAAGTCACGATAGGTGCTGTGGGATCTTTTGCATCCACCTGAGCTACAACCAACTCAAGCAGATGTGGCTTCAGTTTAATACGTCGTTCTGGCTAATTTGCATCAAAAGTAAGTAAGGCTTCCTGAAACCTTCTACCCAGCAGATTGTGGCGTGTGTTGTACCTGAACTAGTATGCCTATCACCTTGTTTTCTTCTGTGGGTGAAAACAAGAGGAAGTGGAGCCTTTCACACCTTGTCTGTGTGCTGCCAGCTCTGATTTTACCTGATACTGGTGCTTTTCATTACCTCTTCCACATAATGACCGTGCACTGCCAGCTGTCATTTTACTTGATGCTGGTGCATGAGCTTAGGAAGAGTGTGCAGTTTTTTTATTTCCTTTGCTGAAGAAAGCAAAAGGTGGTTTCTCACCAAGTAAACCCTTTCCAAGTGATTTGCTAATTGCATTATCTTTTTCAGTTAGGCATGTTCCATATGTTGGAAAGTGCTGCAATGACAACTCCCGCTGAAATGTGCTTGTTTCAAGAATGCTTCTCTTGCAGGATTCTGTACTACTGCACCTTCATCTTAATTTTCCATCTCCATCAGGCGTTATTGTCCTAGCTGTAGTCAGGTCTCCTTTGGTACTTCAGGACTCACCCTTCTGAATGCTCTTGTCTTTTGATTGTTCTCCAACCAGGGGTGTAGCTAGGATTTTCAAATTTGTACTCACAGCTCTCAAACTGCTACCCCCCCCTCCCCAGCCAAGCTACGGCCATTCTCGTAATTCACGGTTCGCTCTTTTAGTGTCGATGAAGAGGCATTCACTGTAATGCCTCTTCAGTAATAGAATATAAATTCACTCAAACTCGGTTCCTTGAATTGAAAATTAACCTGAAATGTCAGTTCTTTGAAAAATGCAGCATGGTAGTTGGGGTAGAGAATTTATGCTTTTGTTTTCTGTAACTAAGGTACAGGTTTTGAGCTTGAGTAAATTACTAACCAACCTGCTACCCCTAACTAGGATGTTTCATTCACACACACACCCTACCTACCTCTTAGTGCAAGAAATATGGACAAAGCCTAAAATAAACAGCGACAGATATTAAATAATGCTCTTGTGAACTTAGAAAGTTGCTAGAACAGGATTTGTGCTAGTATGAGAAAGTTGCTAGAATAACAGGATTTGTGCTAGTATGAATTTTTCTAAAGGACATGAAGTCTGAAACTCAAATGTCTGTTATTATTTAGCAACTTCAGCCTTCAATGATTTTCTAGAAAATCACAAAATTTATGAGGAACAGACAAAAAATATGGGGCAAAAGTCTGGACATTCTGCAAAATTTGGACAGTTGAGAGGTATGCTACCTACCTACCTAACACACACACCTCTCAACCTCTTAGAGCAACAAACTCAAATAAAACTGAGGCAAAGGCCCAAAAATAAGGACATCTTTTTTTAAATATTGCTCTTATAAACTTAGAAAAGATAATGGAATAGTAGTAGGTCTTGCATTAGTACACATTTTCTGAAAGGTATGAAATCTGAAACTCAAATGTCTGCCATTATTTTCTAACTTCAGTCTTTAACAATTTGCCAGAAAACTGCAATTTTATGAAAAACTGACCAAAAATGTGATGCAAAAATATAAAATTGCCAGACAATACAGCTGGGAACCTGTCAAAGAAGGGACACCATTTTAATATGAGCACAGTTAACTTAGAGCAGCTAACAAAATTAGAGAATCTACATGCATTTCTGAAATAAAAGTAATGTATAACTCTGATCATTACAGTTATTTATAAAAGTAAACCCTCCACGTTTTCTTCCAAAATTGCTATTTTGCAGAGAGATTATTAGGGGGAGAGCAACATTTTGAGCCAAAATTGGGGACAGTTGAGAGGTTTGGATATTCCTAATTCTATAAAGCGATTTATTTGCACATACCTCTCAACCTCTTAATGCAGGAAATCTGGACAAGGCCAAATATATTGGGGGAACATACAAACAGTACTAAAAATTGACCTTGTATAAACTTAAGACAGTTGATAGAATATCAGGTCTTGCTTTAGCATGCATTTTTCTAAAGATTATGACGTCTGAAACTTAACGTCGGTCATTATTTAGTGACTTCATTCCTAAATGATTTGCAAGAAAAGTTTTATTTTGCAGTTTACAGCACGGACACCAATAAATATCTGCTAAACCAAGCAATGCAGTCTCACAATGAAACTAGACTTAGCATTAAAACTCCTCTGCTCTTGAAACTCACATTCATCGAGACAGCATTGAAACCCACATTCAAAGAAAATACATTTTGCCAGTGGCAGATGAAGTAACTTTGGGCTGTTTTCAAATCATAGGCCCCTTGCACATGAAACATACACATGCTCTTTGATATACCTTCCATCATAAAAGTCTACTCAAACTTCTACAGTCCGCGAGTATCAGTAAATATGCACAATCTCTGAACTAGTAAAAGCCATCTACATAATTCCACATTAGAGAAATCTGTAACTAATGAAGAGGCTGCTGCTAGCAAACAACTTTATATTTCATGGTTTCATCTGCAAATAACGTGCCTGTTGCCCTTGAGGAATAAATTGCCTATGTTGCATTAAAAACAATGATACACTAGTAATATTGCAATAGTGAATGGATGGCAAACTGATAACAGGTTCATAGTTGCTACTAGATATCTTCGCCAAAACGGACTACAGCATCCACCCCACCTTACAACACAGTACAGTATCAGCAATGAATCTACCTACTGTGGGAGAAGAACCCACAGCCTTCTGCATCAAAAGCAAGTACACTACCTGTTGTGCTGTTAACAGTACAAGCAGACTCAGCATAAGCAGCACTAAACTTAAGTTCCCCTGCAGCTCTCAGCTCCTTGTAAAATGTCGACATTCCGCTGTATCTCTGAACTTTGCAGCACAAGAAATCTGGAAAAAGCCAACATTTATTGGGGGGGGGGGGACAAAAGCCCAAAAAACAGGGACACATTTTAAACATTGCTTGTATAATTTTGGAAAGTTGCTAGAATAAAATGCTGCATTTTCACCATGCATGTCTTGAACCCAGAACCATATGCACTATAGTCAGTGCAACATACCACTATGCTAAATCAGCAGTTTGAAAAATAGGAAGACAAACTTAATGGCTATCATTTAGATAGCTCTCAACCTCTTAGCACAAAAAACCTGGACAAACAAAGCCAATAATGAGGGAATACAAGTTCAGTTCTCACTTCATACTTCACACCTTAGCACAAACAACCTGGACAAACAACAAAAACAATAATGAGAGAAATACAACTTCAGTTCTCACCATAGCTCACAACCATTAGAAAAGCAAATCTGAACAAATTTCAGAAATGGTGGTGGTTAGGGACTTTAGGCTCTAATTACCCTGAAGCAAAGGTACAGGGTTTGAGCCTGAACACCTATAACCAGCAGGTGTATTATGTGGGGGCATTTTCACACACACACACACACACACACACACACACACACACACACACACACACACACCCAGTTCAAACTAAACTGCCATCACACACACACACACCTGTTCAAACTAAACTGCCATCCACTTAAAGAAATCCCAATCCCTCAAAGCCACACGCTCCAGGGATCTAAACCTTGTCATCACAATGAACAAAACATGCTGGGGAGGGATAGGTTCCTGACCCAGAGACTCCCCATACTCTGGAACAGACTGCCCATACATGTCAAGCAGAGCACCTCATTGGCCCTCTTCAAAAGGAACCTTGATTGGATGGGAGATAGGAAATTCACCCCGGGGATCATGTCAGTCCCCCTGCTAGACAGGGGTCCAGAGAAGTAAATATTGTTGGAAGAAATATCCAGGGAATTGTTATGGCTAGGCTTGCATAGGCCCTAGGGCCAATAGCCTAGTACCAACCTATGAACCTATGAACACACACACCAGTTCAAACTAAACTGCCATCACACACACACACCAGTTCAAACTAAACTGCCATCACACGCACACACCAGTTCAAACTAAACTGTCATCACACGCACACACCAGTTCAAACTAAACTGCCATCACACGCACACACCAGTTCAAACTAAACTGCCATCACACACACACCAGTTCAAACTAACCTGCCATCACACACACACCAGTTCAAACTAACCTGCCATCACACACACACACACACACACACACACACCAGTTCAAACTAACCTGCCATCTCACACACACACACCAGTTCAAACTAACCTGCCATCTCTCTCACACACACCAGTTCAAACTAACCTGCCATCTCACACACACACACACCAGTTCAAACTAACCTGCCATCACACACACACCAGTTCAAACTAACCTGCCATCACACACACACCAGTTCAAACTAACCTGCCATCACACACACACCAGTTCAAACTAACCTGCCATCACACACACACCAGTTCAAACTAACCTGCCATCACACACACACCAGTTCAAACTAACCTGCCATCACACACACACCAGTTCAAACTAACCTGCCATCACACACACACACACACCAGTTCAAACTAACCTGCCATCACACACACACCAGTTCAAACTAACCTGCCATCACACACACACACCAGTTCAAACTAACCTGCCATCACACACACACACACACACCAGTTCAAACTAACCTGCCATCACACACACACACACACACACACACACACCAGTTCAAACTAACCTGCCATCACACACACACACACCAGTTCAAACTAACCTGCCATCATACACACACACCAGTTCAAACTAACCTGCCATCGCACACACACACACACACACACACACACACCAGTTCAAACTAACCTGCCATCACACACACACACCAGTTCAAACTAACCTGTCATGACACACACACACCAGTTCAAACTAAACTGCCATTTGCCATGAGTTCAAACTACTAAACTGCCATTTGCCATCAGTTCAAACTACTAAACTGCCATCACACGCACTTCAACTGCCATCAGTTCAAACTAAACTGACATTTGCGATTGTGCTGGACACACACAATATCTGCGCTTGCATGCACACACTTACTTCAATTGATTGCCTCAATGATAATCCTCTCTGTTCGTTGCGCTTGCCTCAATAATCCTCTGTTCGTTGCGCTTGCATTGCCTTTGTGAACGCTCTCCTCTGTTTTTTTGAGCTTGCCTCAATAATCCTCTGTTCGTTGCGCTTGCATTGCCTTCCATTTGTGAATGCTCATTTCCCGCTCGCAACCAGCCGGACATGATGTGAGCTCACTTCCGATTGGCTGGTATCCTCCTTAAAGGAGCCAACACCTCCTTAAATGTACGTACGTTTTTTTTTTCTCAAAAAAGCTACCCCCCCTTCTAAAAAAGTTGTACTGAAATCAGTACAGTGCGTATGCCTCCCGACGTCCCTGTCTCCAACTACTGCTTGGGATATGATGCAGTAATCGCCCGAGCAGGGAGTTTCCCTGATTTATGTTCTAGTTGGATCAGTCAAGTTAGGAGGGAACCTCCATGCGGCTGACAGGTACTCCTCTGAACTTCTTTCCTGCTTGTACTGCCCCTTTGTCTAGCTGACCCTGGTAGCCTCTTCCCTTTGTGAGCTGGAACTCTAAAACTAATGCACACAATTCTAACTGCTACATAAAAAAAGAAACATTTTTGTGGGTGAAAAGAGAGACTGCACAAATGAGTCAGTGTTCATTTCTGTGAGTCATATATGGTTGAATTTAGTGTTATGTAATGTACAAAAGCAAGAACGTGCAGGAAAATTGAATGAAAAAAGTGGTGATTGTGAACATTTGCAAGACCGTTATAGCAGCTGGTGTTAATATGCAAATGTTTACATGTTGGAGTTTAGAGCAATGGTAAGTGGATAGATTCAGTGTTGTGTGCATGTTTTGTGTTGTGTTTGTTCTGTATGGTTTTGTCTTGTGTGGTGGTTCTGTTACAGAAAGGTTTTTATTCACGTAATGTATAGGGTTAGGGTTAACACACATGAGTAAGGTGGTGCAGCGGATTTCACCCCAACCCTAACCCTTTCCCTAATGGTATGACTACCAAAATAACACTATCTTTTTTCTTTGATTTTTAGCTGTGATTTACTGATAGAGGTATTCAATACAGTATTTTATGATTCTGTCTTGTGAGTCATTCAGTGTTTTGCATTTCTTTCTTTTGTGTTAGGTAAAATAAGATACTATGTTTGTGCTGTCCTGCTACATATTGTATCTGAAAATGTTTCCTGTTGCTTCCTAGGAGACAAAATGAAATGTAACACTTGAACAGATGAGACGCAATCTGCTTCTGTTTCAGTTGTATTGCACTTTATCAGAAGCATTCTGTTGCATTCTACATTGTTTCTGCCTTCCAAGGCAGGATCATGTCTGAAGATTCCTTGGATCAGTTCACTTACCTGATTATGAAATGCTAGATAAATAAAAAGTAGTTTGTTGACATCTCTGGCAGTCTAGCAGCAAAATTCACTTGTCAAACCAGGCCACCAGTGACATGCAGTGGAGATAAAAAGTGTACACGCCCCTGTTAAAATGCCAGGTTTTTGTGATATAAAAACATGAGACCACAATAAATCATTTCAAAACTTTTCCCACCTTTAATATGACCTATAACCTGTACAATTTTGTTAAAATACAAACTAATCTGTTGGGGGAAAAATATAAAAAATAGAAAACATACAATAAGCTGGTTGCATAACTGTGCACACCCTTAAACTAATACTTTGTTAAAGCACCTTTTGATTTAATTACAGCATTCAGTCTTCTTGGGTACACACCTGCTATCAATTAAAAAGACTCTGATTAACTCCAAATAAAGTTCAACTGTCCTAGTAGGATTTTCCTGACATTCACTCAGTTGCCTGCTACAGCAAAAGCCATGGTTTGCAGAGAGCTTACAAAGCATCAAAGGGATCTCATTGTTGAAGGGTATCAGTCAGGAGAAGGGTACAAAAACAATTCCACAGCGTTGGATATACCATGGCACACAGTGAAGACAGTCGTCAAAAAGTGGAGAAAATGGGGGACAACAGTGACGCTGGAAAGAACTGGATGTCCCTCCAAAATGATGAAAAGAAAAAATGAAGACTGGTCAGGGAGGCTGCCAAGAGACCTACAGCAAAACTGAAGGAGCTGCAGAAATTTCTGGCAAGTACTGGCTGTGCACTACATGTGACAACACTCTCTCGTATTCTCCATATGTCTAGACTATGGGATAGGGTTGCAAGATGGAAGCCTTTTCTTAGAGAAAAACATCCAGGCCCAGGTAAAATTTGCAAAACAATACATAAAGTCTCCCAAAAGCATGTGGGAAAATGTGTTGTGGTCTGATGAGACCAAGGTTGAACGTTTTGGCCACAATTCCAAAAGGTACATTTGGTGGAAAAACACTTCACATCACCACCCCCACTGTGAAGCATAGTGTTGGCAGTGTCATGCTTTGGGGTTGCTTTTCTTCAGCTGGAACTGGGGCTTTAGTCATGGTGGGGGGAATTATGAACAGTTTCAAATACCAGTCAGTTTTGGCCCCAAACTTTCAGACATCTGCTAGAAAGCTGAAGATGAATTTCACCTTTCAACATGACAAATGACCCCAAGCATACATCCAAATCAACAAAAGAATGGCTTCACCAGAAGAAAATTAAAGTTTTGGAATGGCCCAGCCAGAGCCCAGACCTAAATCCAATAGAAAATATGTGGGGTGACCTGAAGAGGGCTGTGCAGAAGAGATGCCCTTGCAATCTGACAGATTTGGAGCACTTTTGCAAGGAAGAGTGGGCAAATATTGCCAAGTCAAGATGTGCCATGCCGATAGACTCCTACCCAAGAAGACTGAATGCTGTAATCAAATCAAAAGGTGCTTCAACAAAGTATTAGTTTAAGGGTGTGCACTGTGCACACTTGAGCAACCAGCTTATTGTATGTTTTTTTTTTTTTTTTTTATATATTTTTTCCCCCTAACAGATTTGTTTTTCAGTTGAGTTGTACAGGTTGTAGGTCACATTAAAGGTGGGAAAAGTTTTTAAATGATTTATTGTGGGCTCATTTTTTTATATCACAAAAACATGGCATTTTAACAGGGGTGTGTACACTTTTTATATCCACTGTATGTCAGGGCCAGAAATCTCTTTTACAATTTACTTTTGTGGACAGCATTAAAGAAACATGGCATGCTTGCATTTGACTGATTATGATGCAGAATGTTTTCCTGTTTTGGCATGTACCTCAGGCCTATTTTTTTCTCCTGTAATAATTTATAATTTACACCATAACGGTTATACCTTAATTGCTTTAATTGCTTTTATTTGTCCATATGTTTGCTTATTCCTCTCTTCATAATAATATTTGCAGGTAGCAGCCTTGCCAGCAGTACTCGCCTTAGCTATACTTATGAGATTCGAAGCTCTGAGACGTAATGAAATAAGTCTTCAGTATTATTTACTGATTAAAAATAGGTTTGTGGCATTTATCATTGCATTAGCTATCAAGTTTATAAATGGCTGATGTTCTTCGCGTTTCACTGTTGCAGTCATCACACTTGGGTTATCTGCCTGCAGGTAGCCCTCACTCGGCCCGAATACCAGAGTCTTGGGATTTCTGCGTTGGATGCTGTTTCCTCTTCCATGACGTCAGGTCGTCAGGGGTATAAAACATGCAGCTGACGCCATTACATCAGTCTTTATTACCGTGAAGGAGCCTGAAGCAGAAGCAGTTCGCAAGTGCCGGTCGGCTGCTACCTGAAATTTTCGTTTTTCGAGTTTCAAACCTGAAGTCTTCTAAAGCTAAGTACCCAGTTGGGGATCCTTTTTTCTTGCTCGAACCGATGTCAGAAAAAGTTAACAGTTGTCTTGCTTGTGGAAAGCAAGTACCTCACAGAGATTTTCATTCTTACTGCATCACCTGTTTAGGCCCAGACCACGACGTCCCTCGCTGTCAGTTTTGTGCCTTGTTTAACGCCCAAACTATTCGTCTGGCTATCTTTGTCACTAAATTTTCGCTCTCATTCTCCATATTCTGAAATGGCTTCAATAAGCCATCCGACTGCCGATCTTCTGAAAAAAAATGTAAAGATAAAGACAGAGACTGACCGCATAGGTCCAAAACTACCATTGACGCTTCCGTTAAGCTAGTTGCCAGTCTGCCAGTACTCAGTGGGGCGCCTTTGCAGCCCCTGATGCCTGCTTCTGCAGATTCGCAGGCCTCTGCTGAGACCCATTCGGATTCTGGTATGCCACGAGATGCTTCTTCAACTATGGAACCTGCGGATGTCTCTATCTTGGATGGGTCCAGAGCCTCTGTGTAGGCACCGGCTTCTGAGGGTGTATTCCGACCTATGGATGTTTGTATTAAAACTAACGAGTTTCTCAGGCCCAGAGTTCACACTACGCCTAGAAAACCAATGACCAAAGCACATGCTCAAGCTCCCATGCCACAAAAACAAATGCTTAGAATGGCTGAAGATCTTATTACTTTAATTAGAGGTAGCCAACCTTCCCCTGCTAAAAGACAAAGAATTGAGTTTTCTTCTGATTGTACAGACCAAGAGTCTGATGACTCTGACCCTTCTGATTACCAGGACATACCCTTATCAACCTATGAGGATTCAGATGCCGAGGACTCTATTCCCTCTGCCTCCCCTCCAGAGGATTTTTCATTTGGTGAAACCTAGCATACTTAGAGCATTTCTGCTAGGCATGCCAGGACTATCCTCAGTCCAAAAAGAGACTCGGAGTATTTTTAGAGTTGCCTCAGCACAGGCCTCTAGCTGTACCCCCTGTCCTGGATATTGTAGACGATTTCTACGTAGAATCCAGTCTTACTCCAGACACTTTACCACCAGCCCCTAGAAAACCTGACAGGTACTACAGAGTACCTGATTCTCGCAAATTTCTCTTTAAGAATCCTACTGCGGATTCAGAGATCATTTTCCAAGGACTTGTAGGCATTAAGGCTACTACAGCCAAAAACCCTACCCCTTCAGACAGGGATTCCAGAGCTTTAGACAGATGGGGTAAGAAGGTATATACCTCTGCAACTCTGGCCATCAGAGTATTGAATTGCCAGTTTCACATGTTGTAGTACCAACAGCATATTATGGAACTAATTAAACAAAAAAGGGTGTTACTTCCAGATTGGGCAGAAAATAAAGATTTACAAGAGTTGATGCATTCTGCAAACCAAGTTAGTAAACATACTTTGCAGTGTGGTTTTGATGCCCTATAAGCATCTTGCAGGGCTGCAGTCACAGGGTCTGTACTGAGAAGGCATGCTTGGCTGAAGGAACAAATCTTGCCAGGTCATGTCAAAGCAAAATTACTAGATGGTCTTTTAAGTCAGGACCATTTGTTTGGAACCAAAGCAGAAGTTGTCCTTAAAAAGATGGAGGAAAAAGCTAAAGCTATGTAAACTGTCAAAGAATTCTTACAGGTGCAGTCACCTAGATTCAGTAGGCATTGGCCTTCTAAAAACTGGTCCTTTCCAGCCCTTCTCAGTCCAAACCCAGGGGAACAGACCACCTAGACTACAGTCTCAGGGTATGCAGGAATCTAAATGGAGTGCTCCCACCTCAAAAACAGGGAGTGGTAAGCCCCCGCTTATGGAAAAAGTTCACAATGACTTTTCAATTATCCTCCCCAGCCATGCCCAATTACTTGGCCCCTAGAAGGAAATCTTGCCCTTCATGCAAAAAACTGGATGTCCGTTACTCAGGACGGATGGGTTCTAAACACTGTATTCCAGGGATACAGATTTTACTTCCATTCACTGCCAACCCCAAGCGGGTTTCCAGACCTTCCTCCAAACCAGTGGGCAGAGACTCAAAAGCAAGTACTTTCCTTTCTCAATGTTAGGGCTATTCAACCTCTTCCAGTAGAACAAAGGGGACAGGGTTTCTACTCCAGACTGTTCCTGGTGCCCAGAAAAGAGGGCTCTTGACGCCCTATCCTGGATCTATCAATTCTCAGCACCTTTCTGGTGGTCCTAAAATTCAGAATGCTTACCCTGCAACAGCTTCTCCCTATGCTATCCAAGGATGCCTGGTTAGTCACCCTAGACTTAAAAGAAGCTTATCGGCACTTCCCCGTAAGGGAGTCTTGCAGGAAATATGTACATTTCAGGGCAGGCTCTATGCACTATCAGTTCTCTGCACTACCCTTTGTCTTTTCTACTGCACCCAGAGTATTCATAAAGTGCCTGGCTCCAGCCATTGCATACTGCAGGCAGGGAAATATTCAAATTTTCCCATACCTGGACGATTGCCTGATTCAGGCAGACGGTCAGGAATTGCTACTTCAGCACCTGACATTTACAAAAAGGCTCCTAACTTCTTTGGGATACACCATCAACGAAAAGAAATCATCACAACTGGTGCCCAGTCAAAAAATTGTATTACTGGGAGCAAGCTTGGACACAAATTCCCAGATGGCATTCCTCACTCCAGAAAAGCAGGTCTATTTGACCAACTACTTCAAACAAATGGCCACCAAAACCCAGCTATCTGCAAGGAAAATACTGCAAGCCCTAGGGTTCATGGCCTCATGCATTCTGCTAATTCCCCATATGCAAGACTGCAGATGAGGAAACTTCAGTGGTACTTAAAAAGTCTTTGGTGTCAACATTCTCAGGACCTGGAAACAGTGATTCCTATCATACCTTGTCTAAGGGCAGAGTTCCTTTGGTGGGCAGAAGCATGCAACCACAACAAGGGACTGACATTCACTCAATCCCTCACCGCCCAAACCCTAACAACAGATGCATCACACTATGCATGGGCAGCTCACATGGCAGGCAAATGCGTTCAAGGCAAATGGAGCCCCAAATTCTCCTGCATATCAATCAAAAAGAGATGCTAGCTGTACAGAATGCTCTGACAGCCTTCAAATACCTAATCCTTCCAGGACAGTTGCTGATAGACAGACAACACCACAGTTATATGGTACATAAACAAGCAGGGGGAACCCATTTCTACCCACTCTGCAGGTTAGCCATGGCCCTGTGGAACACAGCCTTGAGCAACCAAGTGCACCTACAAGCTCAGTTCCTGCCAGGCAAACAAAATTCACTGGCAAACAACTTAAGCAGACATCTACTTGACCCACATGAGTGGAAATTGGAGCCCAACTCCTTCAAACTTCTAATCCAGAGGTGGGGGATACTGGAGGTGGACCTGTTTGCCTACCCTGAGAACCACCAGTTGAGCAAATTCTGCACCAGGAACCCTCACAGCAGGGCCTGGAAGGTGGATGCCCTATCTTTCATATGGGAAAACCTCTCAATGTATGCCTTTCCCCCTCTGCCCCTCCTCTCAAAAGTATTACTCAAGGTCAAACAGGACTGGCCAAGGGCAATTCTTATTGCCCCAGACTGGCCACGCCAGCACTGGTACGCACTCCTATGCAGTCTGACAACAGTGCCACCCTGGCACCTACATCTGACAACTTCCCTGCTGTCTCAGCAGGAAGGACAGATTTTGCATCCACAGTTGCAAACTCTAAACCTTGCAGTCTGGCTTATACCCTGAGTACACTACCAACAACCCTCATCAAACAGGTGCTGGATGTCATTCATGAACCCAGAAGGCCTAGTTCAAGGAAAGGACACAGCAGTGCCCCCCTTACCTCAAATCCTGGATTACCTAGCAGAGCTGATCCACAGAGGCCTATCCTTCTCCTCCATTAAGATTCATGCCTCTGACATCTCAACTCCTTATAATACCGAGCCACCTCTCTTTTCTCACCTTCTCATCAAACAGTTCCTGAGAGGGGCTAACAATTTAAGGCCCCCCCTAGAAGAGCTCCCACCCCTGCCTGGGACCTTAACTTTGTACTGGAAAAGCTCATGCTTCCCCCTTTTGAACCTGCTGCTTCAGCAGAGTTAAAATTCCTATCTTGGAAAACAGCCTTGCTTCTAGCCATAACTTCAAGTAGAAGAGTGTCTGAGTTACAGGCTCTAATTGCTGTGGAACCCTTCATTATTTTCCATGCTGACAGGGTTTCCCTCAGGACTAACCTGTCCTTTATGCCTAAGCTGGTGTCCAGTGTGGCTCTAAACCAGTCCATCCATTTGCCAACCTTCTTCCCTAATCCTCAGAGTAAAGGGGAAAGGATCCTGCACTCCTTGGATGTGCACAGACAGCTCAGGTTCTACCTTGACAGGACTAAACCTTTCAGAAAATCTGACCAGCTGCTAGTCAGCTTTGCTTCAGGAGCAGAGGGCAAGGCCATTTCAAAACAAACCATTTCCAAATGGATAGCACACTGCATCCATTTCTGCTACAAGCACCATGTAAAACCTAACCCACTGGGGATCAGAACACATTCCACTAGGGCTACTTCTAGAGCATTTCTCAGGGGAGTCCCTACCAGGGACATTCTAGAAGCTGCAACCTGGAGTTCTGTACACACCTTCACCAAGCATTACCACTTACCTATTTTTTCTAAGTGCAGAGCTGGATTTGCTACAGCAGTCTTACAAGACCTGCTAGCCAGCCCTAACACTTCTTGACTGCCTTCTCCCTTCCTCAGCTTTGGGAATCAACCCAAGTGTGATGTTCATGTTTCACTACTGCAGTCATCGTACAGTTGTGTACACTTGCCATAAATGTAGATGTTCAAGTGTATTCACTGTTGCAGTCCTGGTTTCCAGCCCCCTGGTTTCTCTATCCTTTCTACCTATCCTCTTTGTGGCAATTTTCAATGGCTGTGGTATTTACTTTTTACTGGTGGTGTTCCACACCATATAATAGCTTCCTATTTTGGGGGCTCCTGACATTTGGGGCAAGAAAAACTGATGTAATGACATCGGCTGCATGTTTTATACCTCTGACGACCTGACATCGTGGAAGAGGTGACAGCATCCGACGCAGAAATCCCAAGACTTTGGTATTCGGGCCGACTGAGGGCTACCTGCAGGCAGATAGCCCAAGTGTGATGACTGCAACAGTGAATACACTCAAACATCTACATTTATGGTAAGTGTACACAACTGTACTTTCTATATTTAAAAATATAGGTTTTAATTGGACAGCTTCTTAGTTCCCAGTACGTCTTGCTGCAGTATTTTTTTTTTTGTAAAATCTTTGGCCAACTATTTTTCCATTGGTACTAGCACTTACGCATTTGTTTTTAAAGATATTTGCAGTGGATTACTCTTGTAATCTAGCTTTGAGACTCTTTCCTTGATGTATTTAGAAAAGTCACAAAATCATACTAAAGCAAATGCAAGTTACAAGCTTCCACTGATGAGCTGTTAACAGCAAAACATGTTTAAATATTTTCTGAGTTGTTTTGCAATGGATGAAAAAGCCTTGTGTTCTGTATTGCATTGCAGTTGAGTTCAGTTTGGATGCTGTTTTCAGAGGGTCTGCATAATTCTTAGAATATTTTGCTGCAGAGGTTAATGTTGTTGGTTTCTTTGTATAATCTTTGTCCAGGATTTTCTGTGTTGTGTACTGCAGACGTGTTTCCATTCTCTGTAAAGTTACTTGACAGTATAAACTAGAAAGTAAGCAGGGCTTAAAATTAGTTTGGGTAATGTTGACAGTCGTCCATCCCTTCTAGTGGGACCTTAACATGAGGATAATCTGCTCACGTCCTGCCTGCCCATGTGCTTTTGCTGGGTTATATTTACATGGGTCTTCTTCAGAGTTGTTGCAGTGGCCTCAGTAAGGTGCGTTAATTGTCTAGTAAAAAAGATGCAGCATGTAAGTGCACGTGTGCATCCAGGTACACTTTAATGAACTAAGGAGCACTGCAGAATTAGAAGTAAGCTAAAATATTGCCAGTCAATAAAGTATTATTTAAATTAACATGATCATTCAGGTTGTAATCAAGCCAGTTAAAAATGTTAAATTGTTATTGGCTTGGCCATTTTACTTTAAAACTGTTGTCATTCTTTAAAGTAATCTTTAGTGTATCCACAAATCTTTTTTTCTGTTATATAATTTTAATGAATAGAGCATGTACCCTGAAGTGTATTTTCATAATTTCAGAATATAGATTTGTGTGTGTGCGTGTGCGTGCTTTAATAAAAACAGTAATTTTGCCTTCATAATTTTGAATTTTCCATATTCACCCCCTGAGGGCTTTTCTTGATTTGTTGTAACCGTGAAAAATTCATTACTTTGTATTCCCTGATGGTGTAACACATAAATGGAAAGCAATTATGTTTGTTTTCAGTGAAGTCTTATTTTCTGCATTTGTTCTTGTTCGCGGTCTTCACAGTCATAAACTGTTTATTGGCACATAGGTAATGATTGATTTAATAGCAGTTCACAGTCCATTGAGGTTGTTTGCATCAGCTGTAGCAAACCATATTTTGTGTGTATTACATTAAGTGGAAGTGCATCACTCCTGTGCTCTGTTTAGGTAGAGAACACTTCGGTCCTTTTTGTAAAATGAAATGATGGGAATAACTGATTTGTCCTTTCCTTTTCTGAAAGGAAATGTGTAGGAGAAATATTAGGCTTGTACATGGGGCAACTTAGAACAGATTAGCTTGTGCATTTTACCACACAGTGGAAATTTCATTGACACTTTTGTATATCACATGAATTTTGTTTGTTTAATTTAAAAATTCTGCCTGAATTTCATTCACTTCTCAAACTTTGCTGTATCACAAGGTTCTACTTTCCTGCTTGCCCATCCAGTGTACTCTTTAGATGGGAATTGTTGAATAGCTTCCTGCCTTATAAAGGTTATTTTGTTATAATAGTAATGTAGTGTTTTTGGGGCTGCTAACATTCTTTTAACACTTATGGAAGGGAGGCAGACTGAGTACAGAGCAGCTGCAGATATGGCTACTGGAAGTGCCATCTGTGTTGAATGAGTCAGAGGCTAAATCTGATTTGGGAGAAAAAGTGAAAAAACATGTTGAGGCAAAATGATCTGCAAAGCTCATTTAAGTAAAATGAGGCATATCTACATTTTCCTAAGGAGTGGCTTAGTCCAAAAGAAAAGTTCTTTTGGTGTTGCACAGCTCTGTCGTGTAAAGAGACCCTGATTGTGACCCAGCTGACCAGAACTTGACTAATAGTTTGGCACTTGAAGAGTTGGGCAGGGGAAGGTAGGAGCATTTTATGCCAGTTTGTCCATTCTGGCCGGGTAAGAAAATTGTAGACCCTTTCACCATGCAAATGGATGCATGTACAAGAACAGTAACAGCAGGTCCAGGGAATGTGGACTTCGAGTGCCAAGCAAGTTACAATGGCTCTTATAAACATGTGCAAGAGGAGGGCAGAGATATCAGAGAAGGGCACAGAACACCATGGCAGTGATGCAGCTGTCCACTTCAACCACCAGGGGGTAGGCTTAGGGATTTAAACACAGAATCTGTGATGGTTGACTGTGATGCCCAGTTAGGAGAGGAGCATTGATGGTTGGCAGGCAACATTGGTAAGAAATGTGATTAAGAAATCATTCTTTTGATGTTCCGCACAGGAAGAACTGAGGTTGTGAATGATATGTGTGTTTATTTCCTTTTATATCCACGTATTGAAACAGTCTGGGATTCTAATACTAGAGTACTCTGCTCTTCATCGAGTCGGTGAAATTGCTTACCGTCTGTTGCCTATGTTCAATACTTAAAGGGCACTGGAAGGCATATTTCAATTGGATTCTATTCTGCTTCCTTTGAAAGAAGCAGTGAATATGGCTGGCAGGAAGCACTAACGTGTTGGGCACATAAGTTGAGACTGGGATACTTCTACCCAGACAGCTGACTGGCTGACAGTTTAACTGGCCTGGATAGTTGTCTTTGTCATGGGTAGTAATTTAAGTGATCATCTATTAGGCAATATATGAAACATTCATTTTACGGGATGACTTGAAATGCTGATTTAGGCATGTCATTTGCTTGCTGACTGCTGTAAGGATGCAGTATTACAGACCTTGCTTAGTATTTTTCCTGACTGCTAAGCTACAAACTCTTTGTGACAATCTGCTGTTGATCTTCACTGCTGCCTTAGCTTCCATCAAGCCTGGTGAAGAATGCTGACATACTGTGAGTCTGTGGATGTGCTCTTTGTCTCTGTGTCTTTATCAATATTTCTTTTTTGAAGTTGAAATACAAAGCTATGGCAACAAGCTGCCTGGCACTGAATCAGTATACCTGCAAAGTGTACTATCACAGCAGACCGGTTAATGTCACTTTGAACCTTTACCAATGTTTAAACAGTAGTAATTTGTGCACTACTCACCAGGGATAGAAGAGTGACTTCTATTAGACTTTTTCCTCATCTAGCCTTAGAAGTTTGTTTTTCCTTTTTAAAATAAGTACTGTAAACATCAGGAGGGCAGACTTTCTAGTTGTACCAGCAGATTGTCAGTGCATAACTTTCAGAATCCTTCACTTTACCATGGGGGAATCCTCAAATCACAAGTGTTTGACTTGTAAAATATGTAATTTGGAAACGGTATTTCACGTTTTTAATATATTCTAGAATTTTATCATAAATGTGATTAATTTACATGGACTAAGGGTCAAATCGCATACAAGTCTTCTTAACACAGCATAGAATATCAGTTTGTTTTCTGTTTCACAAATCCAGGAACAGGGTTAATTTCTGATCTCTGGTAACTTCCTGTCTGGAATTGCACACCGTGGGTCTCAGTGGGATGTATTGGATGAAGAATGGAGCCTACCATTACACTTGGTCTAAAAATTGAAGTCATTCATTGAAGTCTTAAAAAATGTTTGAAGTATAGTTAGGGTAAATTATTTTAATTTATTCCTGTTATCACTGTAGCACATAGTAAACCAAACAGGTTTCCTAATAGTTTTATTGTATTAGTGCAACAGTTTGTTCACTGGTCAAGGGTGGTTTGAGCCACCATCCTTAATTTGCTGTTGGAGGACCATTTTGATTATCATGTGGGCAATGAACCTTGTTGCTTGGTTATGGAAACAGACCCACCTTGCATGTCTGCACTGCTGGGTATGGTATGAAGAGCTTGATTCTTTGCAGAACATTGAGAAAATCAGTGCCTGTCAGTGTTTTGTCATTGTTATTGAGTTGTGGGGCTCGCACTGATTACACTCGATATTCTTGTAGTCAAGGCAGCATCAGGCTAATGAAAGTCACCTTAATAGTGCTCTCTTTCTAGACCTTTCAGAAGCATCTGATCTGGTCCACCAATATCTAGTGCATTCTAAAATGGGTAATCTGGATTTTAATCACTGCCTTAAAATATTTCCAACAGCATGTGTAGAGTTTAGTAGATTAAATGTGGTTTCATTGGTTGACCGTATATGAATTACTGTTGGCTTGTCTCAAGAATCTCTGTATTGACCATTAATTATTCCTATTACTTGCCTGTAGCAAAGTTGTCCCTCTAGTGACCTTATCCAATGTATGTGCAATTTTTTTGTTTAGTTATTGTTAGTAAGCAAAATAAAAATCCCGGTAAGTTTGTGACCTATTTTCTGAACTGATATTAATACTAGTTGAGGAAAATGTACCAGGACACTAGAAAAATTTGCCTGCTATTTGGTGACAACTATTTGCCAACATCTGATGGATAATAGAGAAAGCATGGGAGATCCAGGAAAGTGTTTACTGGTGCTTTGACTACTCTAAAGCCTTTGACTGTGTGGTCCATAACTCACTGAGGCAAGTTCTTAGGGAAGTGGAAACCTGGTCACCTTGTATACTTTCTGAAATATCTCTATTTATTACAACTAACAAAAGGTACAGCCATATTGGAAATAATAGAGTGGTTCGGGATTAGGGCAGGACTGTAACAGTGGCTGTATACTGTTATCATAACTAAAATACTAAGTGTGTCACTTGAAACGCTTGCTTAGATGAATTTAATTGAAATCAAAATTACTGGGAGAAATATTCACAACCTCTGGCAAACAGCAGCACTGTCCGACCCATCTACAGAGATGGGTCATGATATCCCTGTTCCAGCTGAGGTTCTCTGATTCTTTGTTAGTCATCACCACCACACATCAAACTACTTGTACCATAAATTATACTTCCACTGCCCTACCTCTGCTGATATGGATGGCAGTACCTGCTATAATCGGTCACAATGGCATCCTACTCACAGGCCACCCCCCAACTTGAAAGAGCTTTTTCCAAAGTAGTCCAAGTAAAATTAAACTTCTTACTAGTTCAGCTAAGTATAGTAGAAACTTTTCACAATTTAAGAACAAACTAAAAACACCCCTGGAAACAAAGATGCTGTTGCTTCATAAATAATGGTTACGCCATCACCTACCGCAGTTGCTGTAACCTTTCTTTTAACTAGCACCACAGTATTGTACTGCATATTATTCTTTCTGTATATAAATATTTCTTGCTTGTAAAAGATTATATTGGAAAAAAGTAACACTGAATACTTGTAAATAAACCTAGTAAATATAGACATGCCTGAACTTGGCAAATTATGAATATTAACACAGTATTGTATATGTGTTTCATTAAAAACATATGATATGCTCCATTAATCTTAGTAGTAATACTGTATGCAGTTTAATTCAAAAACTGTAAGTATGAAAGCTAGTAATGCCCTGTTAATCCTGTTGGTGCTGTGGAACTTACTCAGCCATTACTTGTCCTCTCATGTATGTTGTTTCTTTAGTATACTTTGCCTGTTGTCTCATGTCCTGCATCATCATCTTCTTTCGGCTGTTCCCATTAGGGGTCGCTACAGCAGATCACCTGTTTCCATTTCTTTCTGTCCTCTGCATCTTGCTCTGTCACACCAACTACATGCATGTCCTCTCGCACCACATCCATAAACCTTACCTTACGCCTTCCTCTTTTCCTGTTACCTGTTAACTTCATCCTTAGCATCTTTTTCCCAGTATACTCAGCATACCGCCTCAGCACATGTCCAAACCAATGTAATCATGCCTCTCTGGCTTTGTCTCCAAACCTTCCAACCTTGGCTGACCCTCTAATATACTTATTCCTAATCCTGTCCACCCTCGTCACACCCAGTGCAAATCTTAACATCTTTAATTCTGCCACATCCAGCTCAAACTCCTGCCTTTTTGTCAATGCCACTGTCTCCAACCCATATAACATAGCTGGTCTCACTACCCTCTTGTAGACCTTCCCTTTCACTCTTACAGGTACTTGTCTGTCACAAATCACTCCTGACACTCTCCTCCACCCTGCCTCTACTCTCTTCTTCACCTCTCTTTCACACTCACCGTTACTCTGAACTATTGACCCCAAGTATTTAAACTCATCCACCTTTGCCACCTCTACTCCTTGCATCCTCACCATTCCTCTATCCTCCCTCTCATTCATACACATATATTCTGTCTTAGTCCTGCTGACCTTCATTCCTCTTCTCTCTAGAGCATATCTTCATCTCTCCAGGGTCTCCTCCACCTGTTCTCTACTTTCACTACAGATCACAATGTCATCTGCAAACATCATAGTCCACGGGGACTTCTGTCTGATCTCATCTGTTAACCTGTCCATCACCATTGCAAATAAGAAAGGGCTCAGAGCTGATCCTTGATGTAACCCCACCTCCACCTTAAACGCATCTGTCACTCCCACCGCAGACCTCACCACTGCCACACTACCCTCATACATATCCTGTACCACTCTTACATACTTCTCTGACACTCCTGACTTCCTCATACAATACCACAACTCCTCTCTAGGCACCCTGTCATATGCTTTCTCTAAGTCTACAAAAACACAATGCAACTCCTTCTGACATTCTCTGTAGTTCTCCATCAACACTCTCAGAGCAAACATCGCATCTGTAGTGCTCTTTCCCGGCATGAAACCATACTGCTGATCACTAATCATCACGTCCCTTAACCTTGCTTCCACTGCTCTTTCCCATAACTTTTCGCTGTGACTGATCAATTTAATCCTTCTGTAGTTACTACAGCTCTGCACATCACCCTTATTCTTAAAAATCGGTACCAAAACACTTTCTCCATTCCTCAGGCATCCTCTCACTTTCCAAGATTTCATTAAACAATGTGGTTAAAAACTCCACTGCCATTTCACCTAAACACCTCCATGCTTCCACAGGTATGTCATCTGGGCCAACAGCCTTTCCAGTCTTCATTCTCTTCATAGCTATCCTTACTTCCTCCTTGCTAATCCATTGTACTTATGATTCACTATCCCTACATCATCCAACCTTCTCTCCCTCTCATTCTCTTCATTCATCAGCCCCTCAAAGTCCCCTTTTTCCATCTCAACACACTCTCCTCACTTGTGAGTATGTTTCCCTCATTATCCTTTATCACCTTTACCTGCTGCACATCTTTCCCAGCTCTGTCCCTCTGTCTAGCCAATCAGTACAGGTCCTTTTCTCCCTCCTTAGTGTCCAACCTTTCATACAACTCTTCATATGCCTTATCCTTAGCCTTCACCACCTCTCTCTTTGCCATGCGCCTCATCTCCTTGTACTCCTGTCTACTTTCTTCATCTCCGACAATCCCATTTCTTCTTTACCAACCTCTTCCTCTGTATACTCTCCTGTACTTCCTCATTCCACCACCAGGTCTCCTTGTCCTCCTTCCTCTGTCCAGATGTGATACCAAGCACCTGTCTCATGTCCTGTATAGTGACTGAAAAAAGATCTTCAGACCAACTCATCTGCTTGGTTAGCAAATGCAAATATATAAATTGTCTATTTTGAAATTTTAGAGTAGTTTGTGTAATCCTCTTTTGTTAGGCCAATCTGTCAAAGCTAGCCTTACCAGGACAATAAAGTTGCAGATAGCAAAACTCCCAAGAGTCAGAGGTGCATGTACCCTCCTTAAGAAAAAAGACATGATCTCCTGAAATATAGAGATGTACACATGCATTTATACATGTATATACATATGTGTACATATGCATGTACAAATTTCATTTAGTAGCTCAAAGATGCAGCTAGGTGTTTTCAGCTGTGTCCCAGTCCATCATCAAATGGGACGAATTACTGAAAATCGTGCCAGCTTTTAGTTGGGAGAGATTGTGGTACTATGGGGATTTGGAATATGACCTTTCCCCAATGTCGGGTGACCTCTGAGTTGGTATTTACAAAGTAGTGGAGGAGCTGGGGTACACTCCTCAGGTGAGGGTACAAGGGGGATGTTATTGGTTCTTTTGTATATGTTGGTGTGAATGCTGCATTGTTTGCATTTGTGATGTTTGTGTGTGTATGTGTGGGGGGTCCTAGGTGATAGTATGGTGTTTGTGAGTATTTTCATTGAAAGTGGAGTGTGTGGGATGGGCGGCGCAGTGGTGTAGTGGTTAGCATTTTCACCTCACAGCAACAGGTTCTCTGGTTCGATTTTTGGCTGGGGCACCTTCTGTGCAGAGTTTGCATGTCCTCCCTGCTTTTTTGTGGGTTTCCTCTGGGTGCTCCAGTTTCCTCCCATATTCCAAAGACATGCAGGATATATATATATATATATATATATATATATATATATATATATATATATAAAATAATGACGTATGCATGCACCAATGGGTTTGGGTATTCATGTATAGTGCTTCAGTCTTAATCAGAGCTGTCACAATGTTACTGCATGCAATGCTATGACTTTCTGGTATGTACCATCAATTCTTAGATATGTTCTACTACAACAAGTAGGTATCTGACAATATATGCAAATTGTATTTATCACTCCACCCCTAGCATACATTTACTATTTTTGGAGAGAAGGAATTAGTAAAATCTATTTATTAGATAAAGGAGAAATATATTTTTGCCTAGGATATATTATCTAGTAATTTCTGTTCCAAAGAGTGTACTCAGTGTGTTTGTCATCTCTATGAACTGCAACTTGTGAATACTTAATCTAATGACAGCGTTCTTTTTCAGCTTGTTATAGCAGTCCTAATATTTGCACTATGTACGTACAGGTTCACACTGCATGAAATTAAGTAGAATTTTTACTTCAGTAATATGTTATTCTTCTGTATTAAGATTTGTAGTAACTTTATTTAAATGTAACCCTATTATGTCAATGTGGAGCCTTTCTCCCCAGGCCTCCATTGAAAATGGGAGATTGCCCCAGTCAGACTTTCCTGGTAAACAAATGTCAAATAAAACTAAATATATTGTGATTTAATTGTGTGGTGAAGACTTCTGCACTTCTTTATTGCATATTTCATATGCATGACTCTTTTTGGGAGTCTGTTCCTTTTGGAAGTCTCTTGCAAGCTCTGGGCTGGGTAATAGCCTAAATATAGATTGTGTTAAAAAATGTCCCTCTGTTTATTTGTTTTAATGGGCATACTTCTCCAGTCCTATATCTTACCAAGGACTAAATAATATATACAGACCATGTTTAAAGTAAAATTGATTGTTTCATTGCATTTGTTTCCACGTGAAACAACTGTATAGCGTAGATCAAACTATCTTTATCAGTTTCCAAAATAATTGTACATTGACTCTATCCATTACAGCTGCGGACGTCAGCAACATTATAAACCTGTATTTGTCAGTCACTTCAGGGGTAGTTTGTTGTGATCTGAAGAAGTCCTCCATTGTAGAGGACAAAAGCACTTATCCTTTTTAACATGGTTTACATTATTATTATTAAAAATTATTTTAGCAATGTTTTATAAAGAATAAAAAATCCCTGTGAAACAGTTCTTGTGTTCATTTTGGTAGCGTGTGTGTCTTGTCCACAGGGGAAAAATGTCTATGTTGGGACATGTCCTTTTTCTGTACTTTATACTACATGTTATTGAATTTTCCCTCAGTTTATCTTAAAAAAAAACTGCATTGCCAAATGAAGTAGATTTAAGTTTGGTATTTCAGAGATGTTAATTCTGTTTCAGTTTAGCAGGAGAAAATAATTCTTCAAAGCCCAACCAAATTTGCTGATAAAAAGGCAGTATTCCCAACCTACATGCTTCATTTTTCTTTTGTTCATAAAGTGACATTTCTGCTACTGGAGGTCTCTCTAATTTTTCAACAGCTTGCTAGTAGACTTCCAAGGATCAGGAAGTAAGGCTGTCTTGCCCTCGTGTCATATACAGGTTTATATGATACAGAAATTCCTGAGAGACGCAAAGCCGCTTTAATTCTTTATTGAAATGCCACCAAGTCAGAAAGCTGCATTAATTTTTAATGAATTATATTCAAAGACTTCATCTTCTGTTTGAAGGCATACATGATGTATGTAGAAAAACACAGGATAGGAAGGCATTGGTTAAACAGTGTGTGCCCCTCAGACAGCTGTCTGTAAAAATGAATAGGATCTGCCAGAAATGTATTTCCCACCACTAGCATGAGGGCCTCAGGAATGCTGACTTGTATATGGGGGAAGGTGAGCACATATTCAGTAATCCTGCATCTTTGTAAACTGGTGTGATCTTTTTCATCAATTTCACTGTAGAAATGTTTACACTAAATTGGATACAAATCCCGGCAGTAATAATACTCCTTACCCTAAATACTGTTTTTTTTTTCATTACCACATTTTGTCTTGTATATTTGATCAGCTTGTCTTTCAGAATCAAGCGTGTGACAGCAACCATTGTAATCAGCATTTGCTTTAGCTTGTTTGACTCTTATGTCATGCATAACACACAACAAAATAATCCTTTCCATTAAATTATCCATTTTTTTTATCCAGCGAGAGCAATGTTTGGAAAATCGAAGTTTAATTAGAGCAGTCTAGGTGACATTTCACCTTTAATGCTCTTCATCCTTTCTGTACACCAGGGAATATGCTCGCTTACTCCTCTCTGTCCTGCTGTTAGCAGTAACAAAGGCTTACCTACAGCTGTAAATAAGGCCGCAACCCAATTTAGGACTGCAGTAACCCTAGGCTTAGTGAATACCTGTGCTATAGGTGCTTTTTATGTAATTTTTGATAGCATTTGCTGGTTTGTATTTAAATACTTGTCAGCTTTCTCTGCCGCTGCTAGTATATGAGCAGCAGGACATGAGTGCTGAAAGATGAGTGCATTTATTTTTTTACTACTTTCACCTGAGTAATAATATGCATATATTTAACTAAAAATATCAGTAGGAAGATAAGGATCACTTGTCATTTTAATGTCTGCCAGTGTTAACTTTTAGTTTATGTAACTGGGTTCAGATAAAGTATGCAAATAGTAATAAATATGTACTTTGTGTTTAAGAGTGTATAGTACAATATATAGTATTATGTTATCAAATGTACACGGCATGGCAACATTTTTACACGTGTTTCTCAGTCCCAGATCCCTTGTGTATGCAAAGTTCTTTTTTTTTCCTTTGAGGGTAATTTCTGGAGAATCAAAAGAACATAAAAATGAAAAGGGCCCATGTTTGAGACTTATTGTATTAACTTGGTTACAAGTTAATGGGAAGGAAATGTATTGCATGTTGATAAATGGCTCTGTCTGGTGTCTTTGTCACTTTGTTGATAAAATCTTTTATTTTAAACTTCCACTGATTTATTTTAGAATTTGCCATCACAAGTAATTTTAACCAGAGTTATTTTTTTTTATATTAATGCCTTTAAACAACCTGGAAATTATTTTTTAGTTATGAATATTATTTACCCAAAATATCAGCAGTAGCTGTGTTTTACACTTTACAAGTATGCATCTAGGGCAACTGTGTAGCCAGGGACTTTGGTCATAGTCAAACCGTGAACCTTAATTATTAACATCCACGCCAACTACCAGGTTTCCTTTAATAAATGCATATAAATGTGTTAAATGTATGTGTGTGCATGTATGTCTATACATTATACACACACACATGGGTCCACCTCAATAGACTGAAATCCCACTTACCCGACTTTCAAAACACCAAGATGAAAAACCCAAAACTCCAGTAGCATAAACTGCTCAGAATACCGACATTTCACTATGGGTAGGTAACCGCTTGCCCAGCATGTTGACCTTTGCCCCATACCTCCATGGTAGTGCAATGTCAGAGTTGATGTATTTAGTTAGGGGGTGAGTTTTCTTTGCTTCGGTGTTGGTGTGTTTGCTGGGCTGGGTGAGCAGTTACTTAACCATAGTGATCTTTCAGTGTTCGAGCAGTCAGTCTTCTGGAGTTTCAGGTTTTTCTTCTTGGTGTTTTGAAAGTCGTGTAAGTGGGATTTCAGTCTACTGAAATAGACCCACATATATATAATTATATATATATATATATATATATATATATATATATATATATATATATAAAATACATATATGTATGCGTGTATATATGTATGCGTGTGTGTGTATAAATATATGTATTTGTAAATCAGTGAGGATTACAGTCTGTCAGGCATAGACTTTCATAGTTTTGTGGTTCAAAGTCACTGTCAGTGGTGCAACAGGTAGCACATTTGCTTCTGGTGCAGAATATTGTGGGTTCTATTCCCACACCAGATAGAGCGATTGCTCACACTGCTGTGCAGCATAAGAGGGTGTGCTGCTGTCTTGAATCCTTTGCATGAGAATGCCTAGTAACTATAAACCTATTGCCATTGTTTGCTAGCTATTCCCTTCTGCATATCACTTGCACATCATTTTTTTTTTTATGTATTCTTCAACTGCGGTGGTGGTGCTGCGGTAGCGTTGTCGCCTCACAGTTAGACGTTGACTGTTCGATTCTCAGATCGTCTTCTGTGTGGCGACATGTGTGAATGGGCGTTCCTTCGTTGAAGGTTGTGTGTTAGGCCCGGCAAGCCAGCACGTAAAACTCTACTGCCAATCATTAGCGGACTGGAGTTCTGCTGTGGCGACCCCTAAAAGCCGAAAGACACAAACAACTAGGCAATTTATTCTTCAAGGGCAGTTGGCACTGCATTTGCAGATGAAACACAAAATGCAAAGTTTTTTGCCCTTGGCAACCTCTGCATTTGTAATTCTCTCTCTAATGTGGAATTATTGATATGGTTTTTACTTCTGCAGAGATTGTGCATATTGACTGTTACTGGTGAATTATAATGACAACAGTCTGAGTGGCCTTTTATGGTTGAAATGTTCTGAAATGGGAAGTGTTGTCATTATTCATAGTTTTGTTTCACTGCTTATTTGGAAAAATGTTCAAAAATACACTAATAATTGTTGCTGTATTAAACAAGGAATATAATTTAATACAATCAGAAAGGTGAATCAAAGAACACATGTATACATGGTCCTAAAAATGTGTGCAGGGGGGCCTATGGTTTGTAAACAATCCAAAGTTACACTTAAACTGCAACTGGCCAGATGCATTTTCTGTGGATTTGGATTACAGTGCATTTCAATGAATGTGAGTTTCAAGGGAAGAGAAGTTTACTGTTGCTCATGCTAAGTCTTCTTTCATTGTGAGACTGTATTATTTTATTTAGAAAATGGCTGTCCGTGTTTGGGCTATTATTTATTTAACATTTGTTTACTGGGAAAGTCTGACTTGGAACAAAGCCAATTTTCAGCGGAGGCCTGGGGAGAAACACTCTAGACCCATGTCTTTGAAATATAGGAGGAAACCCACACGAACGCAGGGAGGACATGCAGACTCCGCACAGAAGGCACCCCAGCCGAGAATCGAACCAGAGAATCTCTTGTTGTGAGGTGACAGCGCTACTGCTGCACCACTGCACCATTCTAAATTTTGAAGTAAAATTTTAAATTAAATCCAAACATCTGTAGAAGTAAAGAAGAAAATAATATGCACACTGACAATTTTAAGCAGTGTTTGTGGTAACTGTGGTGGGGATGACCAAGTAATGGGACACTTGAATGCCTGCTTGGGGGGGGGGGGCTGATCCATTACCCTGCCTTAGGCCCCATTTGACCATGATCTGGCTCTGCTTCTGCCATCCAGACCCCCACCGCCATCTGCCTGTTTCTCCTATTTCCTCATGATATTAGGCTGATTGACTTGTTCTTTGGGAGTCTCCTTCTTCCTTCATATTCACCCTGTTACTTGTCTCATGTTGTTGTCCCACCGTCACACCCTGTTAACATGATTATTTAAATTTATCTTTATCTGTATATGGGCTTAGTTTTACTTGAATGTAACTTTCGGGGTCTCCACAAAGTCCACTGTCCCTGCCAGCTGTCTGGTAGAGAGTCACTTTTATGTTGGTAAGATTGTATGAAATTAGTCTCTCCAAAACCGTCTTTGTTGACCACAAATCTATGAAAGCACTAAACTGAAAACTTTGAGACTGACTGTTTCAAAATTGTGACTCACTTTTTAAAATGTTTGTGCAAAAGAGCCAGTCCTTACTTGGTTTGGCAAGTAAACTGAGTTTTCCTGTTGCTCTGGTGTTGTGCAGTTCTGAATTTAACACTCTTCAAATTCAGCTTCTTTGAAATGTTGTTTGAATTCTCTGCTTTCAGGAAACAGTAGTCTGCAAACAAAGATTCAGCCGCAAGACTTCAGTCATTTCACCATGAATGTACTAACCCAACTTATCTTGCACATTACTCTTAGTCACCGAACACACTAGGGTGCTGTCCATGCCATGCATACCCTCTCAGCTCTTAGCCCACTGACTTCTGGCCACAGGTGCAAGGACCATAGTTAGTCTCAAGTAAAATAAAAGGGAGATTCTGCATCCAATGCAGTGAGTTTTAATGGTTAGTGTATAAAGTGTTTCTGCACATCCCTGTTTTCTTTATTCTTTACTAACTGTAAGGTCATTGTATTTCAGGGTAGGATAAGGAGTTGGTTATTCCACAATGTCAAATGTAGTAGACATTTTACTACATTTTCAAATAAAGCTCTAGCATTCTGAAAATTATAATTGCAGTTTCTCACACACACAGTAGGCATACAAGCCCACCCCCCACCTCATTAATAATAAGGCAGCAGAGCACATCCTTGTTGCCAATCTATATTAGAGAGAAATTAACCTTCTGTCTAGTTAGACTGGACAACTCCATGGAGTTACTCCAGGTCCAGGTTAAAAGTGGGTAAGACCCCCATTCAAGTCATAGCCAGTTATAAATCCCCCTCCGTGGCTCACTATGTCCACAAAGCCTACTTGACCAAACTGGAGACCATCCAAATTTTACCAAACACACTGGTTATGGGGGATTTCAATTATCCCACCATCAACTGAGATACCTACGCTAGCCCTAAAATAAAAGTTCCTTGACTTTGTTAATTCAAATGCCCTGGAACAAATTGTCCATATCCTGACAAGGGGAACAAACATTCTGGATCTGGTCCTCACCAGCATGTCAAACAGATGCACTGATCCAACTGACAGACTTTCATTAGTTAAAACTGATCTCAAATCAGTCAACTTTGAGCTGCCACTAACACCAGAACTCTCAAAGGGTGAAATCAGATTAAAAAACTTCACCATTGCAAACTATACCCTCCTAGGTGAAGGTATAAATGCATTCCAAGCCCCACCCCAAGCTGGAAGTGATAACTACGCCAAAGCTTAAACTAATGCCCTGTACAATTGCTTGCTTAATTGTATAAACTTGGCCATACCAGAAAGAATCAAACCCAGAGCCCCAAGTAAAAACTAACTGCCATGGTGGGCACCCAGCATCAACAGACTTTACAATAAACACAAAAAGTTGCTGTCCAAGAAGAAACAAACTTCCCCTCCACCCTACGTATCTGAAGAGAAGGTCCTTCAAGCCTTGTCCAAGGCAAAAAACACAGCCTCTATGGGACCAGCCAGTATCCCAGTCTGTCTTCTAAACAGGCTACAGCATGAACTAGCATCACCACTAAGTACCCTTTTCAGTCGTAGCCTAACCACAGACTTTGTTCCTGTGGAATGGAGAACAGCAACAGTTAGTCCCCTCCACAAAGGTAGCCTGGCAACAGACCCTGGGGAATTAGACTCATAAGCCTGACTTGCCTCATCTGTAAGGCCATGGAACGTGTTATTATGGAGCACACAAGTAAAGACGTAGGTGACCTCCATCCCCGGATCCTGCCTTATTCAGCTTTGTGAAGGGCAGATCCTGTCTGTTATATTTGTCGGATTTCTTTGAAGATGTGACCAAGGCCATTGATGAGGGTAAATCTGTGTACACAACATACCTTGCAATGGCAAAGGTGTTCGACACAATCCCATATTCAGACATTACCGATAAACGTAGCAAATTGAACGTAAACCCCTTTGTTGTATGATGGGTTGCCAGCTGGCTCACAAACCAGACACAGCACTATCAAAGTGGGTGACTCCACATCAACCAGCAAACCTGTTACCAGTGGGGTGCCACAGGGGTCAGTGCTGGGCCCCCTAATCTTTGGTATATACTTCTCAGAAGTTCAGGTCAAAACTAAGGGGTTGTGTCCTATCAAGTTTGCAGATGACTGCAAACTAGGTGCAATCATTGAATCCCCAAATGATGTCACTATCCTCCAAGAGGGTCTCAGGCAGACCAACGACTGGTGTATTAGTCACAGTCTCAAACTGAATGCAAAAGCACAAACAGTGTCCCCTCACACTATCAAATCAACAACAATACCCTAAGTACCCATGAAGTGGTAAGGGACCTGGGATCACATGTTGACTGCTACCTTAACTTTGACCACCAATCTGTAATAAGGAAAGCTTTCTATGTGGCACACTTTTAGTAAAGGCATTGCCTCGAGAGCAAAAGCAGTTATAACCCCCTTTACTCTGAAGTTATGTGGCCCATAATTGAGTATAATACCCCATTTGGCATGTACTGTACTAAGCACCTACAGCAATTAGGTAACTTCAGAGGTTTCTAACAAAGGAAATCAAGGGGCTCCAGCCTGTGCCTTACACAGACCAACTAAATTCCCTCTCACTATACTCTATATAATATAGATGTCATAGAAGAGACTTATGCTGGGCCTACAGAGCACTCCAAGACCCAAACCTAATGAACTTGCTGCATATCTGTAAATCAAATGGGACTAGGGCTACCCATTCTGGGGACCTAAATATGGGCTGCAACTTAAATAGGACATGCTGGAGGGATAGATTCATCTCCAAGCTACTGCCACGTCTTTGGAACAGGCTACCAACTCGTGAAACAGAGCACCTTTATGACACTGTTGAAGAGGAATCTGGACGAGTGCATGGGGGACCGTAAATTGTTAGTGGGAGTAGTGCCCACAACCCTCCTGGACATGGGCAGTCATTATTAAATGCAATATTGGGTACTGACTAGCATTTCTATGGTATTAAATTGGGATGAAAAGGCTAGGCTTAAAATGACCTCTGGGTCGATAGCCTAGTAATCTACTATGATCCTATGGCCTTGACCTTTAAGGTTCTGTTTAGTTTTGTCCTCTGTATAAATCATATCCCTGCTCTCAGATGTTCCTTGTTCACCTGCTGATATTTCTGCTACTAAATCTTGTCATTTCCAGAACCACTGTGCCATGAAGGTCAGTTAGCTTGGTAGACCAAAACCCTAGTTTTTTTTTCACGTGCATCTACTGACACTTGAATAAAACTAGCACCTCTCCTTAAAAAAACTCTTCTCTCACTTCCATCTGCAGAACAAACCTGTCAGTTTTGTACTACTTTTACTTTGTCCCAATACTAAGCAGGGCTTTGAAATATCCACCAGTAGGATGCCCAGCTGTATCCATATATCAACTCGCGTTATAAACTTCTTCATTCCAACCAGTTTTCCATAGCCTGTATTAAAACTGCTTGTCCTTCACTTCTTGAGTAAATCTGAAACTTGAATACTGTCTTGCTTCATACCAGCCACACACAATTGGAAAAGAAAGTGTATCTGAAGGGCCTACTAGCTCATTATTGCTATTTTTATGGTGATTGGCCAAGCTAACAAATTGTTGCAAAAATTGGGGGAATACTTCCCTTTTTAATAGTTAGCCACTCTCTCACATTGCACCTGACAATGCAGTTTTGAAATTCCCCCTGTATGGTTGGGTACTAAGGGATCCTAGTCATATGACTGAAGTTTATAAGGCCTAACTCTAGAAACTGTACTGAAGGCTTAAAAGATTTAACAGGTTTGGTTTGCTGTCAGTTTCTTGTTTGTGCGTCAGGTAATCAGCATGTAGTAGTACCCTTATTTTTTAAAGACATAAATGTTTTTGCAAGGGGTGAAGTCTCAGCCCTGCACATCCTCTCAGTTTATATATTTGAACTGTGAGGTTTACAGAGCCTCAGAGAAAGGATTTTTTTGTTTCATTGGGAAACCGATTTTCCCTTCTTTCATAGTGGTGTACAGACTCGGTGTCAAGAGTGTTAAAATTGCAGGTTTATGTTGGATAGAGGGATGATTGGACTTGTAAGATCTACACTGGTTAAGGAGCTTTTCATTGCACCATTCAGTGGCAGACAGAGTGGTTACACAGTGCTAGATTTGGGGATTAGCTACCCTGGCTAAAAAAAAAACAAAAATACGTTTGTCCATTCTGCATTCGCTGATTTACAGAGTGACCATTACTGCTTCTTTTGGATGAAAAGAGAGTCGGACTTCACCACTTCCATCTGTGCTGTAATGTTACAGATATGCAGTAGGGTAGTGCCCAGTTTGTTTACCTTTTGACTCTTCATTGGCATTACAGATGCTAATAAATATAATATCCCTGTTCCAGTAAAACATAATTTCCATTAAAGCTGAAGAGTAGAGGCTACCTGTTGCTGTGTACCTCCTGTAGGGGGTGGCAGACATTGTCACCTTTACTGCTTCATTTGCACTTAATTTTAACATCCATTATTGTATACTGTACGAACATATGCTTATTGTAGCTGTGTTCTCCACATTGCTTAACTGTGTTCTGCTACAAATAACAATGGTTTATGTAAACTTTATTGACTCTGTGTAGTACCTTTGTATGTTGTTGGCTTACTGTTTTTCACGAATGGGGATGGTCCTACTGAGGTGTGCTTTACCACTTTAACAAATGAATAAGTAAATGTAAATAAGAACAGTTTCCTTGACTGGTTTTAAACACAGTAAACTAAACTACCCCAGCATAAGCCAAACTTGTCAAAAACAGTAGCAGTGTTTCTGCCATGCTTCAGAAATCTACACATGCAGAAAAGTAGCCAGTGTAAATAGCTTCTAAAGAATATCCTCCTGTTCTCATTAGCACCCCCACCCACACACCTCAAAAGCAAAAAGTTTGAATTGCATTCTGCTCTTACAAGATGTATGGAACAATAGTGTAAAAAGTTTTTCATAGCCTACTAAATGATCTTTGACAAGTAGAATAACTGTAGCCCTGTATGCAGTATAACCATTTAACCGCACTGATACCTGGCATTTATGGCCATATATCAAGTAATCTATTTAAGCTGGAGTAAGTGATGCTACAATCTTAGTAACCTAACCCTTTCCAGTATATTAAAAAAAATCACTGCCATCCCCTTACAGGTGTTGTTGGGTACTAAGGATCTGATCTGGCAAGTGGCACATTCTTTACCACCTAAATTTGTCCTATTGAGATCTGACACACTGCAGATTGTATGGTACAGATAAGAGCATGTGGCATTTTACACTCTGCCACATTAAAGGTATACGTGGCCACCGTGGAGGGTGCATCAGAGAAAATACTACCATATCTCAGAATTCTGATTAATGTTGGCAGATAGCAAAAAGATGTGCCTATTTGATAAATGTGACCAAAAAATTGTATTCTAGTAAATGATACTGTCTGAAGGCTTTAAAACTGAGTGACTCATTGCTTAAAATAAGGCATAAGCAATGCCTGTTATTTTGCAGAGGCCAGTGTCTCAGTGTGCAGACTCAAAAAATACTAAGTCATGACCACAAAATAACTACAGTCGTTTGCAGGGATGTCATTATTTTAAATGTAGAGTTGGTAATGGCCTTTCAGAACGCAGCTGTTCAGTACTCATTGACTGTGCTGTGGAAGGGAGAGCAAGTACTAAGAATATATGATTCCCATCTCATATTTCAGTCACTCAGGCATACAGTGTCAAGCCTCTTACCTGTTATTTCTTGTTCTTCGGTCTTGTATCCTGTACAGTACAGTGAGTGCCTGCTCCCAGTATTACTGTAGAGTAACTGCATGGTTTGCTTTGTATAGTACAAGCACAGGTGCAAGTCCTACTGAGTATTACCTATAACTATATGAAGACCACCTCTCTGGGGGGTGAGGTGCATGGTGGTGGCATGCCATGCTGAGAGGCAAGTTCATTCTTTGTCAATACTATGTCTGTAGTGTGAGGGACTTTGAGACAATGGAACACATTCATCATTGTGTGGGACAGGGACTGTTTTTTTTTTTTATCTGTGGTGGGATTGGAGCAAATATCAGGGAGTGGCCTTTGGTATGCAATACAATGGACAGGATGCCTTGGGGGATACTAAACTGTTTTGTTCTGGGGATGGGCCTGTCATTCAAGGGCATGAGGGGACAATACTTCTATAACAAAGCTCTGAGAAATGTGTAGTTGTACTAGGTGCCCAGGAATAGTTCCAGTCCTTTAGCCATAGTGGCAGCATGGCAAAAGGTGTTGACAGGTGCCACTGATTGCTTGTACTTTTATGATAGTAAATTTGATGAGTGAGATCCACTCTAAAGGGTGTTGTGCAAGCTGTATAACTACCCTTTGTCTTTAGTGTTTCCATGGATCACCAGGGTTACCCAAAGCAAGTATGCCATAATTATAGCAACTATGCTGTGCAGAAGGTCTTGCATCACTAATTTTGTAAAGTGTCATTGCTCTGAATCTTGTACTGCAGTAAGGATGATGGACATATTTCAGGCCAGCTTTCTGTTTTCCTGCAAAAAATTGAGTAATTGACGTCTATATGCATTATTTATTTCCAATGACTGGATCAATAATGGCTGTATTGTACAGCAATTTTGCACAGTCTTTGAAATCACATTTTGCTCTTTTGTCTAGAATATTTACTTATATACTTGATATATAAGTGTTCTTAATGCATGTAACTAAAATTGTGTTGCCCCGTTTCATGTAATTTTTAAGTGTCTTGTTAAATATGCAAGGGCCATAATTGTCTTCTCCAAAGTTTAGGAAATGTTAGTATTAATGAAAAGGTGGACACTTGGTTCAGAGTTGCGGTATCACAGACTAATTCCCTTTTTCCAAAGTACAGCACTTCATTCCAGGGTTGGGGTGATAAATTTAATGCCACATTTCTCAATTTTCTGTTTGTTTCTGTTTGAATCACACTTTATTTTTTGAAGTTTCACAATTTGGAGGAATTGGGCTTACACTTTTATGAGGAGCCATAGTTTCTAAACTCCATGGAGGTGCATTGAAAGAGAATATTGATGTTCCTTATGTGCTGTACGTTAGTTAGTGGATGTGCACCAAAAATAGGATTTGAATAACAATCCAGTGTACTGTGCCCATTATGAAATAATGTTCTCAATATGTATGCAAGCCTTGACATGGATGTATTACTGGGATGCATTCCGTGGTCTCTCACAAACTCCTATACACATAAATCTTTTGGTAATACAATACAAGTAAATTCAGAAGAGCTTTAATGCACTTTTATAGCTTGTGTTTCTGTTTATACAGGTATGAATTTATGTGCAAGGATGTTGGTAGAAAGCTTAAAATTGCTGGATCTTGTCCAGTTAGTTGGAACTAGCTGCTTTTCAACTGCCTTCTTTCTATACTATTTTTAGCTACCATTCCAAGCAGACACACAGATCTCCACCATCTTACTTTGGCCTACCCCCAGTCCTCAAAATATTACAAGTGGGCACACAGACGCATACATACACCTCAAATGCATCCATTTAGGCATAGCACTATGATTTTGGTCCTCAGATTTAGCCTTGCTTCTTTTAGATTCATGATGTTCCTCATAAAGTCAAACTTGTTTGTTGGGATTATTAAATATTTAAACTAAGCTTGTGGCAAGATTCCCTACCACCAAACTGCAAAGGGTCTAGGATGTAAAGACATTCTAAGTGTGCACTCCTCTTTTCGAGAGACTGCTACAATTTTTAGTGTTCAGAGGTTGATAGATATGCATGCACATGCTGAGGTTTAAGCTGAGCCAACCTTCAGTGTGCCTGTCATGACTCCATCTTTGTACCTTATTACTTCTCACACCCACAGTTTCCACATAAACCCGTGTTATAGACTATCTACATATAATAATCCTTCTGGCACTAATTCTTTGTTCTTAAAGTCTTACTAACTTTGGTATTTGCACTGATTCTAATCTAGGCATTTTTGAGTAGTTGAAGTAATACAATAGGTCTCCATGACTTTTGACATCTTTTAAGGATCACAGAGTGCTACCGTACATCTGACTTGAACTGTCATCCCAGATTTTGACACATTATACACACACACACATTTGTATTATATATAAAATATGCAAATTTTCCATTCTTTTTCTCCATTTATTAGTCTCATTTTGCCTCGTTTTGAATTTCCCCTCCTTGCGTCCATAATTCTTTTTTTTTTTTTTTTATGTTGGTGTCTCCCATTTACAGATATCATTTCTATGTCTTAATCCTACTTTTTCCATGTGTTTAGTTTGTACAGTTAGTCTTGACACTTTAAGCATCATGTTAAGCAATCACCCTGATTCTGTTTCAACACCACACTTTTCTTGTAATAATGTGCTTTGAGCATTGGCAGTGTTTTTCTTTGCCTGTCCCATTTTGCAGTGCACACATTGCCTACATCTGTCATCTAGTAATAGGTAAAGAATATCTGCTCACCGTTTGGTGGTATAGCGTCAGAGTTGGACCCTTCTCCTTTTAGGCATGTGTATCTCAATTACTGGCAGTGCACTAAACTAGTAGCTGCAAGACCCATTGGAAAAGAATGACTTTGTTATTTTGAAAGGTTTTCAGCTGTAGAATTTTCACTTATTCACATTATCATATTAGTTTGTATTATTTTGAACAACTTTTGAACCGTAGAATGTTTGCCTATTGTCTTATGAAAAATTCCTCTTGATCACATTATCATGTTAGTTTATATTGTTTTGAATACATTGCCATCTATAAAGTTTACATTCGTTCACATTGCCATGTCAAAATTCATTTCAGATTTTTTTTTAACAGTATGAAAGCCTCAAAGCAAAATGTATTTTCTGGAAATGACTTAGATCTATTCAGTTACCATATTATAAAAAACAGATTATGAAGACTGGAATTTAACAGGCGGGCTGTGTAGATATTTTTCTAGCAAAGCCCACTCAGTGGTGTATTACGTATGTATGGATGGATGGATAGGTGTGTCTGAAGTGTAGCACTGCTGCATGGAGATAACACAATGCATGATAAAGCATTTTAAAATGTCTGTTGATACCAGAATTTAATAATATACTGTTGACTAAACAAACAAAGACAGTACACAACTTTGTAGCACTGTTGTACACCAACAAAGCCGATTCTGAGATGCCACATACCAAATGTAGCTGGGGTGTTCTGCATTACATTTTATAGTAGAATTAACATGTTTATTATAAAATGATTCCATAAAGCAGTATTTAGCCTTGCTGGTAGGGAAGTACATGGCTAGCTGCCATTGACAGTAGTTTTAAGTCTAGTCACTTTCCATTCTTGTGCTCTAATCTATCCCATTTGGTTGGAGATTTGTCTTGCCCATCCCTTCGTCAATAATTATATATTACACCTAATGAGAATTATTGGGATCATAGCATAGGTAACTGAGGGGACCCATGCATGGGATAAAGCATTTAGGAGCTGCATCTGTGCATTAGTGGTACAGGGGGCAGCCCCTGGAGTACATTTTTTGTTTCTCATTCATAGCTACAAGTTGGAATGGGATGAGATTTGTTTTCTGTGGATGAAGAATCTGTTGTAGAGCAGCAGTATCCTCTGTGAGATGTACATCTCCCTCCAAATAGTTATGCTGATGTTGCAGAACAGGTTTAGATCCCTAGGCCAAGCATTTCTGATGCCATTTGACTTGCTGATGTACAGTAAGTCCATCAGTATTGGGTTGGGGGATGCCTTGTATGCCACACACAGGTCACGTCTTATCATTCTGTAGGATACCGAGTATAGTGACAGAGCTTTGAGTCAGTCCATGTAGGACATGTTTTTTAGAGCTGTTATCCTTTTGGTAGGGTATGTCTATGGATGTTCCGGTTCTGCATGTATCTGGGCAGATACTTGCCAAAGAGGACGTTATACTCATTGTAGCGCTGTTCTTTACTAGCGCTTTGCATGTTATCAGAGAGCACACTAACGCAGTGCTATTGTGTAATAAGATGATGAACTGAAATACCCAGCGTGCACGTCCCTGACTGAAGCTGTGACATGGGAGCAGGGGTATTCTAACCGGGGCTGTAATATATATGTTGCATGTCATAGCTAGGGAGAAGTAACACACTAATATATAAAAATGGGGTACAAGCATTAATAGCTCTCTGTTCCTAACAAAGCAGAAAAAAATGTAACTTGGCAGAGCAATTTTCTGAATGAGTGTGCCAAGTTAATCTGACTGTCGATATTTACGGGCGAGACCACATGGCTCAATAGCATTAACCAACTTTCTAAATGTGTGCCAAGTTAATCTGAACTGTCGATATTTACGGGCGAGACCACATGGCTCAATAGCATTAACCAACTTTCTGAATGAGTGTGCCAAGTTAATCTGAACTGTCGATATTTACGGGCGAGACCACATGGCTCAATAGCATTAACTCCTTGTCTGCGATTGCCACATTAACAAGTGGCTTCCCCATTGAGACTTTACTCCATGCTGTAGCCATAAAGAGGGGAAACCAGAAGCAAGAGAGAGTGGTCTCCTGAATTGGAAAGGCTTACAGCAATGCAGAAACCTTTTGAGGAGAGGCTTTCTGAAACCCAGATATTATGCTTTAGTTAAGTTAGTCAGTGGAGTTACATACATGATACATTAATAAAACAAAAGTTCTGTAATTTAATAATTCAAAATTTAAGTTATTTAAAAGTACCTTCTCTTGGGGCAGGCCATTTATATGCATTAGTTATTAATGCAAGTTCTATGTAAATTAAGTTTCTGAATTTATGAATGAACTTGTAGTAGTATCTACCTTGAAGAGTAGTATTTCATTCATGTAGTAACTTCACTGGGCATATTTAAATGTTCTGTCTGCTATCCCCTGCATCTGCAAATTAGCTCATGAAAAAGAATTTTTTTAAGAGTGCATTTTATTATGGCTAAAAGATCTATGCTCAGGAATCTCTCATGATGTGTCATTTAAAAATTAATTGTAGTTCCTAACTGAATACCTTAACACAGGAGGTCTGGGACTTTTTAAGGTCTTCATTCAAGGTCAGCGATGCTCATCTGAAGTCTTGAAGATATATTCATGGATCAGTAGCTTATATGTTGCAACCACTCTTAACAGTAACTAATTTTGTTCTGTTGCACAGATATGATGATGTTTTAAGAAATAAAAGGTGAAATTCCTTCGTAAGTATTGCTGTGCTAATAACATTTTCAGACAACAATGGAAATGTTTTTGTATCTCAGACTGTGACATCTTGGCACAGCTTACTAGTTCACTATATGAAGATTGAAAAATGTTGCCTGAGAAATGTGATGGCATTTTGTCAGCTTCTGATAGCTCTGTTGAGAGGGAACTGCGTGCATTGTTCACAAAACTGAAGTTCTGTAAATCCTTCAGGCAAAGCTATTAACTAATAGTCTTAAAACTGAATCTCAATGAAACTTTGACAGTGCCAAGTCATCTTTTAAGTTCAGCGAACCTTTACATTCAAGTTATTTTTTTTTCATTTTATCCTTTGATGCTATTCCAAGCCGCAGTGCAGTCTATGCCCAGGCACTTGCCATGCAATTTTCTTGCAGGCATTTTTATTTTTCAAACCATTGGTTTCAGCATACGGTATATTGATTATGTTGTATCTATTTTACTGATTACTTATCAGGAGCTTTGCACATGTCTGCACTTGGAGGCTGTACTTTCTAAACTGTCACTTGGCAATGGCTGTTTCATAGCAGTCCTGGACATTTCCTGGCTTAGCTTGTAAGCAGCCTTAATGTTACATCTGCTTATCATGATATTGGTTAGTTGGGAGATGACACGTTTCATCAGGAGAACTTGGTACCTCAGTAAAAAAGGCTTAAGCTGCAGTCAAAGGCAAAACATGGAAGGGAAATCTTATGATACAGGTTTTGCAAAGGTAAATAAAGTATGAAGTGGCATCACATTCCTCAGAAAAAGATGTATAAGAAAAAGGAGTCACATTTTGAAGATGAAGAGCAGGTGACATTGTCTGAACAGTATAAGAATCTTTTGCAGTTTGAGCGGTAGAGACACGTGGAACATTTATTCATAGCAGATGATGTGTTTAAAACCAGTAGTAAAAAATTGTGGCTGTGTTTGGGGGCGGGAAAAAAGTAATGGTGTTGCAGGGAAAAGGCGTGCAGTGAGGTAAGCTGTCAGGCTCTTGGGGCCAATGGCTTCACTACTCTAAAGCAGCACATTCAAACTACGTAGGTCAGGGCAGCCTTACTGGTTTTGTTGCATATTGTTACAGTTTACTTATGCAATTAAGAACTCTGAATTTAAAATGGGGTACTTTTCCGTTATCGGGGCAACACTTGTAAAGAGTGCTTAGAATATTAGAATGCGCGCCAATGATTTCACTGCAGATGCTGATGTAGGTACCACACAGTTATTTTCTTGTCAGAATTACACTGCCTCTTTCCCACGCCTCATGGATTTGACTGTGTGGCAACTGGCAAATGACGAAAAATCAGCAAGTTGAGTTTTCCAGGAGAACGAAGTCTCCATTAACCTTAGTTTGATTTTTGAGAATGTAATGATCTTACCGAAGAATGCTTGCAAATTAATAACACAGTGCAAATAATCCATACTGTCTGTTATTTATTTTTTCATGCCTACATCTACTTGCAAAATAAGTTATAAATCTCGGCGTGGTTAAGGTGGAACTGGAAATGTTTTGTTTTGTTTTGCTTCCTCGTCTTTTTTTGGGGGGGGCAGCTTTGTTACTATCAGACACCGTAATCTGTATGTTTAGCATGCAGTGATGGGGGGGGGGGCATGATGATGAATATGTCACACTGCGTTTTGCTGTGTCACACTGTGACTGCTGTTCCTTGGGGGTGGGGGGTTCCAGCAGCTTACTGTTTTCGCCACTCTGCTAATTGCTGGCCCATGACAATAATTTCTTTCGGACAGCTGCTTCCCTGAACAGTTTCATTTGTTTACTGTTAAACAAGGGGAATTTCAATAATGTATTCAAGACAAAACCAGTGTGAAAGACAATGAAATAAGATGCTTACATATACCAGCCCGTTAGAAAACATTCCAAGCTGTGTTTACAAGTGTTGCCCCGATAACGGAAAAGTACCTAAAATGGAATTGGTCCTTCCAAATCTTATCACAATATAGGTCATAAATAGGTGAAACTAAATTGTTAGCATTTTTCTTCTTCCTTTTACATCTACGTGTACTATTCCAAAACCTTTTCTATTGTTGAAAAAAACAGTTTATTTAATCTTATTTCTTGCCAGCTTTGACATGATAAAAATACAATGGCAGCCCCTCCTCCACCTTTTTGAACAAATTTAAGATCTGTGAGCTTGCTACAGCTTGCTGCTCATTAGTCTTAATCTTTGAGATGTCTTTATTTTAATAATTTCCTTGCAGTACTGGATAAACATGCTCAGATTTCTGTCAGCCTGACATAAATCAGTACTTGGTTTTCTTAGTCTGACTTGTCGCAACATGTACTTTCTTGTGACGTGGCATCATATATTTCAGTTGACTGCAAAGTATACATGTTACGCATCATATTTGAATAAATATTTTAAATATATAATTTGTATACATTATGTGTACATCTTTTTTCAGAAAAAAGAAGTGCAATGCATTGAATCACTGTATGATGATAGTTTGTAGTTATTTTGCTTTGCAGTCTGTTAATTAACTTTTTGGGAATTATGTAATTACTTATAAAGCACTGTCAAACTAGCTAACCAAAATGCCATCACAGTATGGGGAACTGGAAATTTATCCCATAATTCCCTAGTTAGCTTACCCAGCTAAATGTTTTTTTTTTTTCATTTCAGGTATTCAGTAGTGGAGCCTTTTTTTTTGAAAGAGAAGGCAAGCTTAGACCTTGTTTTCCCAAGCTAGAAATAAAGGCTGTCAGCTCTAGAAATGCTTGTCTGTTTTCTCAAGCTGCTAATGAGAGAGAGCTCTGGAAGTAAATATTCATTTGAGGTTTGGGTGATCACCAAACTGAGTCATAATGAATCTGGTCACTGAGCAAATCCAAACAAAGATATAAGTTCTGGACACTGGGAAGAATTATTTTTCCTCAAAATGTGAAATTTCTTAAAAATGCAGAAATTGGTGCAGAAGGGGAGGGCAGAACAACAGATCTGCTGTCTCAGATCTTTTGTATGAAGTAAATAAGCAACATTAGAAATGGAAGAAAAGTTCTCAAAAGCCGTGCCAGTAAATGTTAGCGAGAACCATCGTTCATAAGTAATTTTAAAGAAAGTGGACAGGAGAACCGCATATATTAAGCATAGCTTTAAGTAGTTATTTCACAGAAGAATAAGGTTAACAAGGTCTGTAATAGTAAGACTGCAAAGTAGTTCTCACACATGCCTAGAGAATAGAGGGGAAGAGTAGTAACACTGTACCATGTCTGCTTCTATTAATGATAGTCTAATGTGGCAGCCTAAAGTTTTATAGGCACTTATTAGCCTTACGTTCTCATTGTACTTTTTAGCCCTTATGTTTTGCTTACGAATAACCCACAGATGAGCTCAAAGATATGTTGAGACACTTAGATACATCCCCTCTCCATGAGGGACAGGGTGTTAAACCAGAGCTAAATTTGTGGCTACCTATCCATTCTTCCAAACTGCATTTGAATAGAATAAGAGAATTACTTTATGTGGCGTGGAAGAGAGTTCCATAGAAGCGGCATTCTCTGCAATACAAATCTGTACCACCAACAACTTCTAGTTATTTTGCAGAAGAGATTGAGGTCCCTTTAGTTTATTATAGCATTGGACTTGCAAATGTGTAATTGGTCTGACATAATAGAATCTGTCGAAGCTCTATACACAACACAGAGGTTGCCTGTCAGTAACGTGTGATACTGAGAAGAACAACAAGACTTGGAGACATTTAGACCCATTTTTTGTGAGAAAGTATTGTATTTTTTCCAGTTAGGACAAGTGTACAGGTACATACTACAAGGGTCACTATACTCTACGATCACCTTAGTGAGTACAGTGGAAAGATTAAATCCGTGGATCTGGATACAATACCTTTAGATATAAGCTGTGTGATAAAAAAAGACTTCCTTATAACAGTGGATGTGTGGTGACCAAAGGACAGTTGCATAGATTCCTAGACCTATAATTAGGTGTCAATTGTAAGGGGTATGTTGTCAATGTGATAGTTACAAAGGAGTCAAGCTTGCTGAAAGGATGTGTTTAATGCACTTTTTAGCATTTAGTTTTAGTCCATGGTTTTCACACCAACTGTTTGTTTAGGCTGGCACTCTTGAAGGATCTTGGAGTCCTTTGGGGAGTTTATATTCAGGCATAAAACCCTTAGCATTAGCTTTGACCTTCAAGAAGTAAATGCTTATGAAGTCTGTCCCAAGCACTGATCCCTGGAGTGTACTGCTAGTGATAAGTCTTTCAGAGGAGGTAGAGCTGCCCACCCTAGCTTCTATTTGTGAGTCAGTTTTGTATCCAATGAGTTACATAGCAATCAACATTTAGTGAGGGGACTTTATCTGCAGTACCCAAGTGTGGGATGGTGCTGAATGCCTTTACAAGGACTAGATATGCAGTGTGCATTTGTTTACCCCTGTACATTGCTTCAGTGACTTTTTGAAGAAGTCAACCAAGTTAAGTAGGCAAGACCTGCCCTTGATAAATCAGAACTGGATTGGGACAAGAGTCTGTAGGTTACCTATGTACTTAATAATGATCCTTTTCCATAACCTTACAGAAGAGCCTGGTCAGGTGTATAATTTGTGACCAGTTTACCCTCTGTCCAGACATAACAAGTGATAGTGCAGCAGTGATTTTTATGATGGTAATTCCACTGATATCTCTAATTTTAGACCTATTACTTTACTTTCCCCTCTGGCCAAAATAATGGAAACATGTATTCACTATCAACTACTTCAACATCTGCTCCATAATAATTTACTAGCCAATAGCCAGCATGGCTTCAGGCCCTTTCATAGTACAACTACCGCCCTACTAACTTTCACAGACTGTATCAACAGAAATCGAAATAATAACTATCTTTCTTCTGCACTATTCATTGACTTATCCAAAGCCTTTGATATGGTGAACCACAAATTACTGATCAGTGTACTAAAAGCCCAATCTCTTGACCCACAAGCAATACACTGGTTTACACCCTATCTTGAAAATAGACAACAAGCAGTGCTCTGGGACAATACTCTCTCTACACCTCTACCCGTAAACATTGGAGTCCCTCAAGGATCTATCCTAGACCCTCTTCTTTTCTCAATTTTTCTCTCAACACTGTACTTCCTAAAGCCACCTGTATACAATATGCCGATGACTCAACCTTGATATGTACTGCTAAATCAGCAACCTCTCTTCAAACAGTATTTAACACTGTTGAAAATTGGTTTACCCATCATTGCCTTCTCCTAAATCCCCCCCAAAAAAAACTTCTGCATTTTGCTCCTACCCTAAAGTCACCAGAGATCGACTTCATAATTACCTCTAATAATGGAACTACTATTTCCCCTGATACTACTACACGTCTCCTGAGCATTACCATAGATAATAACCTCAGCTTCGATGACCATATCAACAATACTATTCAATCTGTTAATAAAAAACTAGGCTCCCTGTATAGAGTCAAACCCTTCGTCACTCCACAAGCTAGAACCTCCATTGCCCAGACTCACCTCGCTTCCACCCTATTCTATGCTTCCGCTATATACACCAATCTATCAAGGCACAATCTAAGCAAGCTTGAAACCAGTTATAACAATATAGCCAGATTTGCCACAGGCACTCCTTTCAGAACCCATCACTGTCTTAATCTCAAACAACTTGGATGGTCCGAACTTCAAAACCATCTTCTGTATAATCAACTAGAGATCATACAAAAAATTCTCTACCACCCAAATAATACCCCTATCCTTACTAACCTGATCTCCCCTTGTAAAAATCTGGAAACACTTTGCTCAGCTAATAAGTTACTCATTTCCAATGTTAAATCTAACAACAAAGCAGGCGACTCACTCTTTACTAATGTGGTAGGCAAAATCTGGAACCAGCTCCCTAGAACACTCACATCTCTCTCATCTACATCTCTCTTCAAAAAAACCTTAAGGACCATCTGAAAATTCTCTGGCTTTGTCCCTGCTCTAAACCAGACTGAATCCTACCCTTATTTCTCTCATCTTGCTTTCAACCCTTATTCCTGTTCCATGTGCCCTCTACATCAATTTTTCTATGCAAACCAATCATATACTAGCCAGTGTATTATTTTTTTCCTATTCTATTCTTCCATAACCTTCTCATGCCTCCATCTCTCTTTCTTAGGCCTAAATATTATTATCTTCTGACCTTGTGTGTATCTAAAATTGCTGTATCTTAAACCATGTTTTGAGTCTATACCTCTAGACTTAATTTGAATTTTTAAAAGTCCAAACATTGAAATTTATGTATAGTATTGTTTAAGTATTGTATTTTCTCTTTTTACCTGCTTGGAGCTTATCTCCCTGGGCCTTTACTGAAAATGGGCATGTATCCAGCTAGACTAGCCCAGTCAACAAATGTAAAATAATTAAAAATAAATAAAATAAAATGTTGAATATGCTTCCTGTAAACAGTAGATGGTTGAATATTGTGATCCTTGCTGTTTGTATGACACCCTCCCTTCTAGCTTTCCCCCTAGTAAGCGTTGTTAGATTTTGTGGAGAGCCATGGTAAGGAGATCAGGAGTTGGCATGTACGTTGTTCTCCATGTACCTGCTACCCCTCTCGAGACGCATAGATTCTCAGAACCTGGTTGCTATCACAAAGCTATTTGGCACACATTTCCCTGACATTCTAGACCTTGTAATCCACAGCTTAAATTCTCCAATAACTTTCATCTTAAACATCTACTCTAAAAACACACATTCCTCTTTAATATATTTTTGACCAAACCCTGACAAAATATTTCCACTCTACTGTCAGAACTGGCCTCTACTTAACTGATCCTAAATACATAACTGTCAAGAACTTGTTTGAAGAAGCTACTAGCCTGACTAACAGACTGTTGACTTTGAAGGAAAAATAATTTTCTGTTTTCTGCAGATGCTTCAAAGCTACATCTAACCATTACCTTTTTTAAAAAAAATATAGTGGTATTTTTTGGCCTTAGAGGTGGGCACCAGAAACTGTGGAAACATTCTGCAAACCCAAAAGGGATTCCTCCCATTAAAAATTTAGCTGAAGAAGCCAAGTGCCACAAAGCCTCTCATCTCCAGTCCCAACAAATCTTCCTAAGTAAAGGAGCCCAAACAATGCTGGAAAGTAGTAAGACCTATCTCTAGAAGGATAGCCACATCCCAGACACCCTGTTTTTGTATGATTTTCTAAGTGGGTTTTTGAAGTTTCTTCAAACTCACTCACCAAGCTTCTCTGCGCCTCTCCTCTTTCTTCCCACTCTTCTAATTTTGAACAATTTAAAATAAAACAAACTAAATCCCTTGGAGAACCAATTTCTAATGATGCCCCTGCTAAGGTCAACTCCTTATAACCATGGTTCATCAGAATTTACAGACATGTAATATGCCCATGGCAACACAAAAACAGGATGTCCTTTTTCTGGTAAAACCATGGAGACATCTGAAAGTAGGACTTAAGACCTGTACACAGAGTTTTGCAAAAACCTTTAGGAACATATCCATTCTGTAAACAGTGAAAAAGCCATCTGAAAAATACCCGAATTACTCCCAACTACTCTCCTCCATTCTGAAGTATTCATTGTGATCCATACACCAGCATAGATTCTGACTGGGGTGCAATGTTTTGGCATCCTGTTTACTTTATCAGATGACCTCCTCTGAAACATAGATAAAGGTAAAATGGTTGTACTTCTTTCGGCTTTTCCCGGTTAGGGGTCGCCACAGTGGAACTTCGGTCTGCTAATGATTGGCAGTAGATTTTTTTTTACAGGTGCCGAGGTGCCAGCTCGACTCCCAACCTTCAACACCCATTCTACGCATGTCTTTTGAACACCACTCAACCACGGGGAGGACATGCAGACTCCACACAGAAGGTGCTCCAGCTGAGAATCAAACGGGAGAACCTCTTGCTGTGAGGCAACAACGCTACCGCTGCTCCACCTCGGCTTACAGATAAAGGTAAAATGGTTTTATTGACCCCACTAAAGTATTTGACCATGTAGCTCATGTCCTCTCTTCCTTGAGTCCTTATTTGCATTTGGTGTAAGTTTTATTTTTCTTTCTCATTATTTAAGATTAGTGTTAATTTGTAAATCTAGTGCATTGCTCATCACTGCAAGAAAGGACCTGAACATGACCTCAAGACACTCTGTAATTGGCTACAGAATATGAAGATCCTTGTAACGTAAAAAAAATAAATAAAAATTATGACACACAAGCATATGTACACATTCACAAAATACATCTGTGTTGCAAAATTGGGATGTAATACATAATAATACATAATAATCTATTGATAGAAATCACTGATTATTCAGATGTCTAGGAGTTGATCTAGACCAAAAACAGAAATTCCAGCACTACAATGGGCAAAGAAAAATGTTAATAAATTCCTGTTTTCTGGACTGGAAAAAAATCCAATTTCCTTGCACTAGAAGGAGGAGTAACATCAGCAAAGAAATGTATCTAGCCCATAGAGAATGTTCATAAGTTCATAGGTGTTTACTAGGCCAACGACCACAAGGGCCTTTTTAAGCCTAGCCATGCATCCCAAATCTCTGACAAGTTCTGATACCCTTGATAAGTGTAAGCATGGACCTGGGAGATGAACCATTTACAAGTTGCCTGTATCCGTTACAGACATAGGTGCCAAACCAGGGATGAATTTCCGGTTTCCCAACCAATTGTCTAAGTTGCACTTGAATTGGGTTATTGAGGAACTCTGCTCTACATGGATGGGGAGCCTGTTCCATAGTCTGGGTAGTCTCTGGAATGCATATCTATCTGTCCAGCAGGTACTCTTTATATCACAGGCAAGGTTCAAGTCCTTAGAATGGGTAATTCTGGTGCTATTTGTTTTGTGGATATGCAGGAGGTCCATCAGAGTGGGAGTCTGACAATGCCATGAATAGGTCTCCCCACAAAAGCCTGTAGTAGACAGAATACAGGGATAGGGCCTTGAGGCAGTCTGCATAGGATACTTTACTTACTCCCTGTATTCTTTTAATGAGGAACCTCTATGGACATTCCAATTGTTGGATATGTCTGGTTAGGTACATACCAAAGGGGGCATTTTACTCAGTGATAGGTATGAATGCCGACTGCGGTGGAACAGTGACTTCTTTGGACTTGGATGCCATACCTTTGTTTATAAATTGCGCAGCATAGAATGATTTCCTCACCACTGTAGACATATGATGGTCAAGGGCTAGATTACTATCAATGTGTGTCCCTAAGTCCCTGACTACTCGGTCAACTCTAAGGGGTGTGTTGTCAATATGATAGTTACCAGGGGTGGATGACTTCCTAAAGGATAGTATTACGCATTTCTTGGCACTTAGTTTTAGACCATAACTCTGACACCAGTTATTTATCTGTCAGACCCTCCTGGAGAACATTTTTGTCAGTGTGAAATTCAATGACAGCTCCTAATTTGCAATCATCTACAAATTTAGTCAGTTAGAAATCACTGACACTGGCTATGACTTCTGAGAAGTAAATGCCAAAAAGGAGCGGTCGAAGGACTGATCACAGAGGGACTCCACTTGTGACTGGCCTCTTTCTAGAGGTGGACTCCCCAGTTCTAACTTCCTGGGTCCTATCTGTGAGCCAGTTGGCTATCCACTGGGTGGCATATTGGTTTGTACCTAATCTCTTGAGTTTGTCAACAGTGCCTGAGTGGGGTATTGTGTCAAATGCCTTGGCCAGGTCAAGGTAGGCAGTGTGAACAATTTTTCCCTCATCCATTGCTTTGGTGACCTTCTCAAAGAAGTCCACCAGGTTGAGTAGGCATGGTTTGCCCTAGACGAAACCCAACTTGGTTGAGTCCAGTGGCTGGAGGTTTACTATATCTCAGTTGATCATCTCCATTATAATTCTTTCAATGGCTTTACAGACAAGACTAGTGAGACTTGTGGGTCGGTAGTTTCCAGGGTCTATAGATGGCCCACCTTTGTGCAGAGGTATGACTGTTGCCTTTCTCCATTCATGAAGCACAAAGCCTGTTTGGAGGCCACAGTTAAATAGTAATTCCAGAGGCCCTGGTAGGTCATGTTTCATGCTATTTAGAAGGCATCCTGGGATATTGTCTGAGCCCATTGATGCAGTGTTCTTGGTCTGAGAGAGAGCATTAAGGACCTGTTCCCTAGTGATAGTAGGGGGAGTTGTATTTGATGATATTTCCTGAGGGAAGGTTGAGGTGGAGAGAGGGGTAAGGTTGGATCTTCTGGCTCAGTATAGTGGCTCAATTTACAATTAGCTCTGCACACAACTGTGTATTGCCTTTGAGATTGCTGACTTAGCTAAAGAATGCTTTATGGTTGTCCTTGGCCTGGAAAGCTAAACTTCCCTCAGATTTAGCTTTGGTAGACTTTATTTGTCCTCTGAGTTGTTTGTTTAGTTTGAAGTGCTTTTATCCTGCTGGGTACTGCACCTCCTAATTTTGCCATGATTGTTTTCCTTCTGTTATATAGCCTATTGATTTTGTAATTCCACCGGGGTGGCTTGTTTTTTGAGTTAGTTCTGTACTGCTTCCTAGTGGGTACATCTGCCTCTATGCAACCATTAACATGCTTGTACAGGGTTTCTGTGAACAGTTCTGCATAGGCAGCAGTGTTCTCAGGGTTTATGGGGGCTTGAAATTTTGCCAGGTTCACACTTAATAGCAGGAGGTTAGCCTTACAATAGTTCCTGAATATTCCAGGTTTAGCTGGGAGTCCAGGTTTTATTTTTATTTCAAAGGAGACCATTATTTGGTCTGACCTTACCAGGGAAGACATTACAGTAGGGGGTGTGCAGCACTCTCCTATATTAATGAGGACCAGATCCAATACGGTTGCACCCCCTGGTTGACGCACTGACTATCTGGTCCAGGGAATTTGTGTTTACAAAATCCAGGAATCTCTGTGCCTGTATGTTTGGTGTCATATAGGATTCTCAGTTAATAGTGGGGTAATTAAACTCACCCATGAATATGGTATTGGGTTGGATGGTTAGTGTTTCTAATAAGTTTAAATACATGGTATGGATTCCTGAATCATGGAGGGGGACCTGTAGCTTGCAAGGAAGTGGTATTGGATTTTACCTATGGTGATTTGAACATAGAGCAGTGCAAGTGCATTGTCCTGTTTGACCAGCCTTGAAGTATATTTATTTTTGATGTAAATAGAGACACCTCCACCTTTAGACCCTGCCTGTGAAGTAGCTGGTCTAAATGTGTGGAAGGCATAACCTTGCACTGTTGGTGTACTCTCCGTGGCTTTAAACCATGTCTCAGTGACCACATAGATGTCCGCATTCTCTAGGGTAAAGAGGGCCTCTAGGGGGTGGATTTTTTTTTTTAGACTCCTAGCATTGAGCAGTAATACCTTTAGCTTTTCTTGGTTTTGATTTGCTTTGTCAGAAGTACTTTCAGTTTGGCATTGCCTAAAAAGGCACTATGGGGGAAGACATTGTTTTAGCTAATATTCAAAAGCCTAGAGGGGAGACGTGCAGACCATCCCTGGCAAAGCAGCATGGTCTGTTGACCATCTCCTTCCATGCTGACAAATATTCCACCCCTTTAGGATGACACCAGAAACTAAGCCAATTATTAAAGTTGGTCATATTTTGTTTGTATTGTGGCATCATCCTTTAGGCTAGTCTTAAGCCATACTAACCTCCAGCACCCAATAAAAACCTGACTTCATAGGTTCATAATTATATACTAGGTTAATGGCAACAAGGGCCTTTATAAGCCCACATGTGCTATCCAACCCATTTATTTCCTATGTATTATGGGTGTTTATTAGGTGAAGGTTTGTTAGATAGGAAGTTTGTAGAGGTTATGCAGTAGGGGATGTTAGTTTGGGCATTACTGCGTGCCTCTCACTGCCAGAGGCATGGGGGCAAGACTTGGTGTGAATTTCTGATTTCCTATCCATTGGTTAAGGTTACGCTTAAATAGGGTTAGGGATGGACTGTGTTTCACATGACTGGCGAGCCTGTTCCATAACATGGAGATCCTTTGAGACACGCAGCTGTCCTGCCAACATGTCTTATTTATTCCATGATCAAAATTAAAATCCTTGGAGTTACTGATTCTGATGCTGTTCATCTTGCATATGTGCAGAAGGTCCATCCATCAGTGCTGTATCTGTAGATTCCTTATGCCAGGCATAGATCACCTCTAACCTGTAGGAGACAGAGTATAGCGATAGGGCTTTAATGTGATCCCTACATGGATTCTCCTGGTAACTTTTCCAACCTTTGTGGGTAGTTCAGCTGTTGTAAACAATCATCAAATATCTGCAGATACATTAAACACCTGCAAGATCCCCACAGCTCTCTTTTCTTCAAGGCAGAGAGCTGACTTACTGTTGGAGTCTTTTGGATTCCTTCCCCTTTTTAACTGACTGTCTTACCCTTAGAAAATTAATTTGCTTTCTCATATCTACCCTCTTTAGCTGCCCTTCATTACAGATATTCCACAACAAATTGTATTGCACTGACCACAGCTTTTCTTTTATAGCACCACAGCTTTCAAAATCACTCTGATTCACCTTAAAGAAAATAGTTTCCTACTCATGATTCTGTTCAAACCCCCCCCCCCCCCCAAAAAAAAAATTACTTTTCAAAAATGTAAATACCTCATCCTGGATAAAATACTAATTGTGACATGGGCACACTTGCATTTATATAAAAGTAATGGAACCATATTAGCAAGTTTGCATATACAAACATTATGCATCACATGTGTTATGTGTTGTGTCATATAATCTAAGCAACATTACATAAATTATTCAATTTCTGATTTCTCTTAAACCTCATTCCTCCGCCAAAATATTTTTCTGCATGTATTGTTCTAACAGTTTCCATTTTTTCTATGTAATTTACTCCTATCCTTTTTAAATATCCCACTTTTTGTTGTTTTATGTCTGTTATACTATTCACTACTACAAGTATAGTTGGTTTAGATTCTAATTTCCATTTTCTAGCAATTACTTTTTTTGCAGCATTCAGAATTAAATGCAACAATGCATTACTATATCTAGGCAATTCAGGTCCTATATCCCTGCTCGAAAACATAGTTTTCTTAGTTACAATCACTTGCTGTTCCAATTTTCCTGACCGAATATTCTGTAGGCAATTTTTAAATTCTGCCAACCCATTACACTCCCAAAACATATGTTCCCAGTTACCTCTCTCTCCACATCACACCTCCAACATTTACTATCTACCTAAGGAAAAATTCTTTGGAGGCTACTTGGGTTATAAAAGTATCTATGCAAACACTTCCCTGCAAAAATCCTAACCCGCCTAGATTTTATTGCATATTTAGGAGCTATACATGCGTCCTCTCATTGTTTGAGAATTGCATATTTAATCTCTCTTCCCAATCTTTTCTGGCCTCCTCTGATTAATTCCTATAGTTGTCGTGCAATGGCTGACTAATTATCCCTTTTTAACAGCAGCTTCTGTTCTACAGTCAGTTAAAAGATCAGCCAGTGCAAGCCTTTCATTTAGGATTTCCCTATCCCCTTCTCTATCTGTATTATATCAAACCCCAAAAGGGAAGGCAATCACTAGCCTGCAGTCAAATGTCTTCTTGGCCTCTTCCCATTATATTACCTTTCTTATTGAACCCCAAACTTGTGCCTCATTTAACAAAGCACTTCTGTTCTTTATCTAATAAACAGCTAACTTCTATAGAACAGTGGTGAATGAGTTCACCCTCGCACACTTTTTTTTTCTTTGTATCTTCCCCCCTTTCTCTCACTCAAGCTTTCTGCACGTAATTATTTATATGATACGCATACTGTTTTCAGATGTGCTTGTCTTATTTAAGAGTATTAAACTGTGTGTACCACTTTTAGTTCTCAACACCACTTTGTATAACTAAACCAACAGTTGTTGTTACATTTGCCTTCTTTAAAAGTATGAATTGGGTGTACTGTCCTAACTGTTTTCAGTTTGTTTCAGAATTTCAGGTACAGTTGAGCTTTATGTTTGACATTTCGTCTTATTCTCTTGTCATGTAGTCTCCAACCTGAAATGAGTCCATAATGGATCAGGACTCTACCCTGATAAGCTAAAATAAATACACATTTTTGCTGCTACAAATAACTGAACATAGAGCCTGCTGCTTTTCCTGCTCTGTGAAGCATCCTGATGAAGTCCATACTCAGGACCTGTTACAGGGACATCCAAAGCTGTGGAAATTAGGCCAGACAGATATCTGTCTGCATCTTGACCCCATGCGTAATGAGTTCTAATTGCAGTGGTGATACTGTTGGCTGCTTACTGTAATATCAAATTCCCAAAATTGCGTAAGTAAAACTGTGAAACTACAGCAGAACAATAAATGTCAACACATTCTTATTTAAATTTTTTTGAGGGGGAGGGCAAGTCCCCCTGCACCCACTACACCCCTTCCCCCACTTATATATACGAACTCTGAGATCGCCATACTGCAGAGAAAAGGGATTACGCTAAGACACAGCAGTCCCACATTAGTAGGAGTAAGTAACCATTTTCACATATTCAGTCTTGCTATACCAAGACCCACATTTGCATGTCTCAACATTCAAATTGTTATCAAATGCTAATGGGTTTACCAGGCCTAACTGGGAGTAGTTTGTGACTGGCAATGTAATGTTTGATTTGTTTTCAGTGGTTATTATTGTGGTATCTTGAATTCACTTTTCGCTCAGACACTGATTATAGATCTTATGTATTTAGTGGCAGGGATGTGGGTGTACAGTGAGTTAAACTCCTTGCAAAAATGCTTTAAGGCATTAACAGCAAGTTTCAGTTGTTGCTACTAGTTTGATACTTAGCGATATCACTTCAGTGTGGATCATTCATGTTTTGAACTGTAGTCGTGGTTCTGATCCTAAGTTTTGACTGTATGTACTGTCATAGGTGGTTATGCTCCACACAGCTGTACTTTTGTCACTTTGTAGGGATAGCTGTTGAGGCGTGATGTACAGTAATGTACAGCTAAGCTATGAAGCATTGCATCCATATAAACACAGGCATTTGAGAGGAGGGCAACAAAATAATGTACTGCCTGCATGAGAAACTATGTGAAAAGAAATTAAATTAACTTTATGTTGTATTCCCTTGAATAAAGGCTGGTGGAGACATGTTTGAAACATTCAAATACTTCAAAAGGAAGGTAAAAGCTTGCCATATTTCAGAATAGGTGTGTCAGAGTTAAGAGAGTAGGGGTCTGACAATGGTATGAATAGGTGTGTCAGAGTTAAGAGAAAGCAATTTAAAATTAAGAAGGTGGATAGCATAAGGCAACATGAAAGAGAATATTTTGACAGAAAATGTGATGCATAAAAAACAACCTTCCTGTTGAAGCTCTGATATCTAAAATAGCGAGCACATTCAAAGCTACAGTGAAATGACAAAGGGTATCTTAAATATATATATATATGGAATGCCAAGTAGCTAGGGAAGGTTGGAACATTGAGTCAAATGGTACATATTCACCATTAAGGGACAACTATGACCAGAAAAGTGTATTTCTTACTGTAATGACTTGTGCTGTAGTAATGCTCCAGTTATTTCTAATTCTTTTTTGTTTTAATCCAGAAAGACCGGACTGGTGTTACCATTACTTTTATCTCTAAGCTTTGTGCTTTCAAATTACACACTGTCCTCACAAAATGAAATTATCATGCCATTTCCTCCTGAGTAAAATATTTGCATTTTGTTGCATTCTCTGTTACCTTCCATCACCTAAGACAGGTCAGTTGAAATAACAAATATGTTCTTGCCAAGTCATTTGACCTGTTAAATGGTCATTCCTTAATAGATCAGATGGGTATTAGTTTGACAATCAGATTTCAGCATTTTGTTTCTTGCAAAAGTCATATATTCTTATATGTCTGAGTACTTGACTAATATGCACTACTATATAACACTGGGAAAGCTCTAATAAATCATCTCGTAGTATAAATCAGACGTATCTTTTTTTTGTCTCACATTGCCATACTAGACAAAGTTGGACATGTACACTCTCTATGGCTCACTTCAGTTTTGTCCACAAACTACTACATTCTCCTAAATGACTCTATTCTCTACATTGAGCTCAAAATCGTTGTGCCTGTTTTCAGCACAGCCACACGCCATACAATCATGACATGGATAATTGTATTCCTGATATTAAAAAAAGACGTTTAATGATGCATGCTTCTCCACAATAGTGTGAAAACTCTAAAACAGATGGTTATTGTCACTTAGCAGTGAAATGTACTAATTCAGATTGGTTTTTAACACATCTAGTCACCGGTTAGTTTTGCCACTGTGGTTCCACTTAGCCACAAGTTATAAGCCTTCTGTCATATTTCTTCCAGCAGTAAAATGAAACTCTCCAGCCAGTTAGCCTGTAGTACAGACATTTTCAATGTATTTCTCCAAATTGTGTTTTCGGGCCCATGTCTGCCTTTTAATTATGCGTTTTCAAAGTCTCAACTAACTTAGTTTTCTCTACTGCTGTTTTTGATTTTTTTTTTTTTAAGTATAGAAACCATGGATGCACAGTTGATCTGGGAAGAGCACTGATTCATCTGGACCATTTTCAGGCTCAGCCTGTGAAGTAAACACCTCTTCACATCACAAGAGTTTTGATATTGACTTTATCTTACGTGTAACCTGCATCGCTAGTGATGTGTGAAAGATTTCAGTTGATATCCGTTTTATAAGGATACACGTGCATGTGTGTTGCATGTTTTGGCTTTTTGTTTCTGATGATTGGTATTGGCTAATTTAATTGCTGGAGATTTTCTCCCAGTGTCTTCTTTGGAAATGGACCCTACCCAGTTGGATCTTCTCTGTGAAAATATGTAAAGAAGTAACTAACAACTAGGGACATATTGTGGTGGATGGCATCCGCACATCTGTGAGAATATGCCTTATGTGCACACATTATTGCATGTCTGTATCCATGTTGGTGGAGTGGGCAGCAACAGAAATTTTCTTGCTGACTTTGGATGTCTCAATGTAATATTTCATCCCTAATCCTGATTAGTGTACTAAAATTGACAGGTAGTTCATCTCCATAGTGCATCATTGCAGGAGGATTAATTAGAAAGATCTAACTTTTGTAGAGTGGTTGTCAATCACTGGAGGCTGTGATCTAGGGAGGTGTGAAGGATTGGCCTATAGAGCTGTAAACAGAAATTAATAAGCAGGCAAGTTCGCAGGTCAGATGTCTGCTGCACTTTTATTCTTTTTCTGCTCTTTGATTCTAATCAAGATCACTTGAAGTTCTGCCATCACCCCCATTATATGGCTTCATTTGTTGTTACACTTGCTGTAAACTTTTCTTTCTTTTCTCTCACTGTGATTGTTACAGCTTGTCTTCCATAAGAACAGGGCACCTGGAACTAGGCCAAGCACTCGTTAATGGTTCTGCATTTGGGGTCTCTCTGCAGTTGTTTACCAGTACCCCTCAGGCACTGTTGTGTTTAGCACCTTTTAAAACATTGTCCTTGTTTAGGCTTCAAGGGAGAAGATGGCTGAACTTTGGTTCCAATTTGCTCTTTAGTCCCCAGTTTATTGTGTAATAGGCATGATGGCACATTAGGATGAAATTTGTTGTTTGCGCTCCATACATACTGGGATGGCTGCAAGCTCCAGATTTCCTTGGTGGACTACCCTTTCACTGAATAGAGAACAAAGCAAGCTGAAGTACCATTGCCCTTGAAAATGCATTAATTGGTTATACTTTTGTCATTCCCAGCTTATCCCAGTTCTGTGAAGAGAATATGATGGATCCCTATAATTTGGCCATCTGTTTCGGGCCCACTTTGATGTCTGTTCCTGATGAACACGACCAGGTCTCATGTCAGACTCATGTTAACGAACTGATAAAAACTATCATCATTCACCATGAAACCATCTTCCCAGGACCAGAAGAGCTGGAGGGGCCTGTTTATGTTAGAAGCATTCAAGTGGAAGACTTCTGGTAAGTGCCTAGATTATATTTAAAGAAAATGTCATAATGTAGTTCCAGTACATTGCTAAGAAAACATTTGTTTTAGCAGCTCAATTTAGTTTTCAATTTAATATGTATGCCCTACTTGAAACACAGTACTTTAAGTATTCTGTGAAGACTGTTAGCATTGTTTATTGTTAAAACTGTTACTTGTAATGCTATCCTTGTGCATCGTTCATTCTTAATAGTGTTACGTGTAACTCCATACCCTTGTGCATCGTTCTTTGTTAATAGTGTTATTTGTAACTCCAGATCATTGTGCAAGTCCCATACTTAAAGGTACTACAATTATATAGTGCCACAGCACGCAAATCCTTGAGGCTTGAGGGAAGATAAGTTTAGTTGCCCGTCCTGAGCACTTGCGGATTATCCAAGAATATCCATGTGTCGGAGGAAAGAGTGTTAGGCAGGATATGGTAACTTGGAGATTTTGTAATGGGATTTTGCAGTTTCCGATTAAGTGTTTTAAAAAATGATATTTTAAGGTAGCATTTTGAAGTGTTTTCATAGAGTATTTGGTAATAGCTTAACATGTCTGGGACGATTTAGGGAAAAAATTTGCTTTTAGAGTTTAAAATTGAAATTCACGTGTGTTGCGCAGCTTTATTTAGATGAGGTTCAGTTCATGAAGAATCCCTATCACACGGAACAGGGCTACACACTAAGCATTACAAACCTGCTTTGTTCAAATCATAAAGAACAGTGGTATCAAAAAAAAACCTCCCAGCTTCATAGACAAATGTGCTGTAATCGAGATTGTTTATGATGCACATTGATCTGGTGAAATATATGAGCAAACGTTCAAAGGCTTACACAGTGCAAAATGTGGTACTTAATTCTTGAACATGCTGCATTATGCAGGTACATACCCCTGGGTTTCCTTGGTGCTGTATGCCTTGTGTGGCAGTGACTGTAATATAGTGTTGAGGAAACGTGCAGAGGCATGGCTGCCTCTTTCTCTGTAGCAGTAACTACCAACAAACGTTAAGTATGAAAGATGGAGTAGGAGAGGGCCTACTTGCCTGCCAGGGCCACACAATATGGCTGTTTGCAATGATATTGCATCATCTATCTGGCCTGCAATCCATCACAAATTATATGTTCTTAAAGTACATCCATTCTGCTTTGCTGCACTGTTAATCTGGCCATCTTCCTTGCACAGATTTTTAAGATATATAATTGATGAACTGATATTTTGACATTTAAGAATCAATTTGCAGCACCACCAGTACATTGTGCAGTGCAGATTGCTGTAAGGGATTGTTGCCAATCTCTGCTTTGAAAATATTCTCTAGGAATCCCACTTGAGGTTTGTGTTTGTAGCAAGACTTTGGGTGTGATTCAAACACCTAGGTAAAACAGCCCAGCAGTCTTAGTTGAAGAGCTTCTTTGTCCGTACTAAGTAATGCTTAACAATACAGTAAGTTGTCTATGTACAGAGTCCTTGATCTTTATCTGTTAATGTGCTAAGTCAGCTGGCTGGCACAGCAAGAGATTATCATGTTTGATTCTGTGTAGGGGTGCCTTCTGTGTGGTGTCTGCATGTCACATTCCTCCCTGTGTTTGGGTTTTCTCTGGGTGCTCTTGTTTTATCTCGCATTCCAAAGACAAGCACTATGTGGGTCAGACACTAAATTGGCTGTTGATGTGAGTGTACATGTAAGTGTATGGTGTGGAAGAACAACAGAGGCAGAGCTAGCCACCTGGTGGTATGAACTTTGGCTCTAGACGATGGTCACTGTTAATATGAAACTCCGGACCCATGTGCCAAAAAATGGGAAATAGGGGCTGATGTGTGAATGGGTTAGGCTAGGCTGGGCTGGTTGGCTGGTCTAAGGGCCATTTTAAGTATATGAGTTAGGTGTATACAACTTGCTAGTAGTACAGATGTTGCACTTCACAGTGTGAACAAATTTTACGGATATGCCATCCCATTAGGTAATAAGAAACTGTGTAAATGTTTCAATTTACAGAACTGTACTACCTTCATATATGTAAGCTGCAGGAATTTTGCAGTGACCAATATCAGTACTGTCAGCAAAATTAAGTAAGATAATCTTATAGTAC